>NC_143016.1:10286985-10559485 GCF_055824585.1 Amblyomma mixtum | reverse complement strand
CAATGGCTCACTCATTTGGATATTATATACAATTCGAATGCATAATCAGTTAAGCGAAGAATACTCAAGATTAGTAACGTTTCCTTGCTTTTTTTTGCGCGAATGAAATGTTATATCCTCAAAACTTCAGTTCTGGTTAGTCAGCCTATGTACTAACACGCCTGTACTAGCCTAGCTTAATGATCATTGCATTCCGGAGATAGGTTCCTGAATGGATGACATAGGCACACGAAGAAAGTATGCCTATTATGTGCGGGTGCAAAGTGCGTTACCGCACAAAGGGGCTGGAAAGCCAACAATGACGGCTCAAAGTTGGAAAAATCGCTAACTTCCGCCAGCTCAATTCGTCAAACATTAGTAATGAAAGAAATTATGCCCTGTGCTGACTTCCTGGAAAGAGGGCTAAAGGCATGACGTTAATATCAAGCTGCAATATACAAGTTCACGGTTTTCGGAAAACAACCCCAACTTAACTGGTATATCACTTTTTCTTTAAGAGCTCCATAAGTGGTATGCGATGTCAGAAATAAAAAAAAAAGTCTTTTTATTGCTTTCATAGATCTGCAAACATAAAAACGCCCATATTGTCATAGAATCGCGCTTAAAATTGTCACAGATAGAACGTCACTCACAGTCAAAGGAACGCAGACATGTAGAAAGGCTAAGTCACTTATTTGGTTGAATCTGTGCCCTCAAAAGAAAACAACTCGGCTGCGGCGACAGCAACAGCGCATCTGAGGGGCGCCGAGAACTAAATGGCAATTGCTTTCAGACGCACTCAATGTAAAACCGGTAGCTAACTGTCGAGGTATGACTGTTAAAACACTGACAAGACTCTTGAACATCACTGAACATGGCGCGCGTAATCACGACAGTTTCAGATTACCCTGGTCGTGCCTCGAGAAGTGACGTGCGCGTTCCAGCGGTAACAATAAAATTGCATAAAAATACAAAGAACACTTAGTCGCAAAGAGATGGTAACGCGGCGTAGGCTAGGGTAATGACAAAAGATAATATGAATGGAGGCATAGGTGCTGAATAAAACTGCTCCATAAAAACAGCACCACAAAATGCCGCCTGCATAACAAAAGGAGAACGCTTCTTAACATTTATGACGATGCTACCTGTGTCACGTCATTGCGCAACCTAAGGTAATATCAGATGGCGTGCTGCATACGACAGAAGAAAAAACACAAACCTGACGAAGGAGCCATCTTTTACTGATGACGGAGGAAGAGTCTCAGTTTGCCGCATGAGTGGTTTTTCTCTTGCCTCATCCCTGAGGCGCTCTTTATGGTCGTCAGAATACGGGATGTTAATGCGTACTCCCAAGTTTCTTGCTAACCATTTCTTGTTGCGTTTTACTAAACACGTGAATGTCGCATAAGCCCTTAGCAACGACAGCATCGAAACGGCTGAAAGGGGAGTCTGCCATTTCCTTTCATAAAAAGGAAAAAAATGAGTCGGGCATTCAGAGAAGAAGGACGGAAGTAGAAAAGTGCGGCTCTGCTTCGGATATACAGATTCAAAAGAAGAATGTTCACTGCCCGCTTTGAATTCTTTACACTGCAGTTTCGTCATACAAGCATGTTAACGCGGCTGTATGGGTAATGATTTGCTAAGACGACAAGTCAGAAGAGGGTTTGTGATAAAGCAGTTCCGCATGAAATAGAACCAAAGGATATTTGAATATCTTGTTTCTGCGACTAATGCTGTTGAGTTCTGAGCACAGTCGTTTTCCCCTTCTTTGCTGGGTTCAGTATTTCGCCCAGAAAGGCCATAACATGCTTTTAACAAGCGTACAAACTTGGCGAAGTGCAAATATGCCCATGGCTGAGATAGAAGAAATTCGCGGAGATTTGATAAGAAATGTTCAGCAAAAACTTCCTGGGTTTTCACCAGACGCAGTACGTGACAAGGTGATTGCTTTCGCCATTCACAGATATTCAGACGTCCTAGTTCAGATGACTGTGGCTTTTGTATACGGGCTTTCATGCCTCCATTCAGCGTTGTGAATTTTGTGTAAAGTTTTCTTGCAGCTATCCCCCGCCCCCCGCTCCCTGTTTTAGTCACGGAGTGCCTCTGCATTTGGTGCGGACATCATGAGAAATAGAAATTGCTAGGAGCAAGATCAATATTGTAAATAAAAAGATACCTGAAATGAAAAATGAAAACGCATACAAACGAAAAGTGTTCATTGCTCGCGCTGCAGTGATTAAAAAAAAGCGACTGCCCTAAATTTCACTTTTTTCTGCCCGGGTTTTGGCCACGTGCGGGCAATCCATATAACAGTGGCTGTGCATGAAGATAAGTTGAGCACCTTGTATTTGAATAAAACCACGCAAACAAATCCCACGGCAGTAATGTCTTGCGGTAATGCATTGTTCCAATAGGGCATTCGTAATAAACAAAGAAATTAAATAATTGAATTATTCAATCAACCAGCTAGAGGCAAAGCTTGTTTTAATTTTTGAATGGAGAATTCTAACGGTAAGTTCCTTGCTCGATGGTGGCACCACCTAAGACCTCGCAAGTAAGCATGCCGTGGCAACGCTGGTTTTCACCGGGTGCTCGTTTCTGAGCATTCTTTAGCAGCTCATCTGAATTGCACAAGAGACGTGTCAGTCAGCAAACCTTTCGAACGTATCAGACTGCCGGATGTTGGCTCGTGTTTCTCATGCGGAGCTTTGCAAATGGTACGGTCACAAAGCTTTTATTGTATCAAACCTTGGACAGTCCACCGATGTGCTCACTTTGTACTTAATTAAAAAGATGGAAGTCACAAAGTCACCACGCTTGCTCTCGTTAAAGACCGAGAGCATTTACTAGGTAATCATGGCGCTTACAATTAATTAAAACAACGGGCGAGATTGAAACCTTAATAGCTCGTCAATAACGCTCTTTACGATCCTGGAATCGTAGCAAATTTAACCCAGCGTTGTACTAAATGTTCTTTTAATTTTCGCGGACCTCCAAACACCCAGTTTCGGTGCAGAATAACAGAAGGGATTGGAGACAGAAGGGATTGCTTGGCACACAAAAACAAAGAACAAAAGGAAAGAGAGATGCCGGAGAATGAATAAAAGCAAAAAGTTTACTATCTGTTCCTTCGGGCTATTATTTACGACATGCACCTTTGGAGGGGGAGACGAAGACCATTTATTTCAGCGAGGCCCGCTTCGGTTTCTATCGCTTGCGCTGCTGTAATTCATCTTGAAATCGCGCGCGCCTGACCATGTTTGACGTTGTAGCATGAAAATAGGGCCGCTGGGGCGGAACACCCTAGACACTGTCAGTGCTGTCAGTGTAATGTATAAGTGGGATGGTGCGTGCGTGCGGATAAGTCTAGATTAAGATCCCGTTCGCAAGGTCTTCAACCGCGGCGGCATCGACGTGGAGGATGCAGAACTCAGCCGTCCTCCATCCCGTTCCGCCATCCCAGTCCTCCACCCGCCTACCACCCCTCTCCCGCGAACCATCATTTCTTCGCCATCTTCCCGTCTCTGTCTATGTAAATATACTGCGTCTCCTATATCCCGGCCCCGCATTGCCTTTCGTTTCTCCGCCGACAACCATCCTGTCCTCCTTTCGGTGGCTCCTGCGAGAAGCAGGGAAGCTATGAGCCGTCATACTGAGCACGTTGAGGTCACACAAAAATCGAAACCGGGAAAACGAGCGGGTGGTCATTGCAGGCGCTCGCGCGCGTCCTGGTGCACTTTCGCTCGATGGACTACCAAGGTGCTGCCGTGGATTACGCCTGATTGGTTTGACCTACAACGCAGAATCTTCATTGATCTATCCCTGGACATGTGAGACAGGCGCCAAAAATCGCTGACAACAAAACAAGCGTCGAACGATTGAGGGGCTCGCAAAACACAGTCCGCTGCAAAGCGAGCTCCCTTCCGCCTCCCCCCTTTCCCTTCTTTTTTATTGGTCCTCTCAGAAGTATATAAAAAACAACATGAAATAAAAGGAGAGGAAGCCCGGACCAGCAGCTCTATAAGCGGGTGTAAAATTCATTCAAGAAAAATGTAGAGGAGCTAGACGGCGAAATTAAAACAAAAAAACTTAAAGGAAAAAAATCTGGGCAGTGAAAAAAGCAAAAAAAAATAAAAACATGGGATAATCAAAAGACGCTCAAACGGCACCTGGCAAGGACCCCCTAGACCGTTGCATTGCCCAGCTAAGGTATGTGGTTGCGCTCAGACAAAGCTTCATCCTCCGGCCTCGCTTCAAGGGGCACATGGAAGGTATGCATGTACAGATGCACGCACACCTGGCGCCGCCTGGTTCGGACAAGAGGGCCGAGACAAAGGATGGAGAAAAGATCCGGAAGCAGCACAAAAGAACAGAAGGCAAGAGGAAGAGTACTGCATGGTGCGCACGGTAGTGAAAGGGAGATCGGATGGGGAAGGGAGGAAAAGGAAAAAGAGTCGCAAACCCGAGAAACATCCGCGTTCCGGTGATTTCGCTGTCTTGCCAGTGAAGCGCGGTGGGGGTCGTAAATTGCAGCTGCACCATTGTCGTTCCTTCAGTTTCGGTGCTCAGTCCAGACGGCGACGAAACAACGCGTTCGAGCCAACAAAACGAAACACTTCTTGACCTTCGACGTCGCCTTGATTTCCTCTGAGCAGCGCCGTTTTATCTGCCACCACGCTCGCGACGCTACGATGCGGAAGAATGCTGCGAAGAGCAGAGGTCTAAGGGGTGCTCGATTATTGCGCTGTGCGACATGTTAATACACCGTTCTTCGTTTTAGACCTGCGTCAGATAAAATGTTTAGTTAAACCTATACATGGAACTCATGCAGCTGTTCATGTCCTCGGCGGGTTGACACAAGTAAACACAGGTACGCATACACACACGCACGCACGCGCAAGCACACACACAAACATGCACGCAGACAGGAAAAGTGTTTTTTTTTGCGCTAAGAATAAGAAGCTATGGGTTAAAGGTTTTCAATTACAACGCGGGAAGAAAATCTAAGCAAGAACGAAAGCCGTGAATAATGCCAAAGTTAGAGAACGAAACAAAATGCTCAGGCATTTTAGCATGCTCAGGCATTTAGCCACAAAAGATGTGGCTAAATTCAGCGCATTTAAACAATTCCGACGGAAAGTTCATTCTCAAATCTAGAAAGCTAACTACGTTTACCAGAGGAGTAAATCTGCTATTGACCAGCCATGTAAATTCTGGAAAATTTATAATTAACTGTCTAATACACGAAGCCGTGAAATGACAAGAGCAAAGGAGCTCAGCAACAGGTTGAATGAACATTTGCTCTCATGGGGCAGCAAGAAAATGTATATAGGGTTGTTATCAGACAATAGTGCATAAACAGATAGATTGAGCTTTCAGTTTTTTTTTTTGGTCACTTTCAATGAGGCCAAAATCAGAGACATTACTGATTTCAATCATAGCCAACGTGCCGCTGGCCTTGGTGATATTTAAGCCTTGCAATTAAAACTAGCAGCCGATGTTCGTGCAACAGTGTACCATGAGTGACGGCTGCTTCTTTGACGAGCCTACTGTTGCACGAGTAATAGGAGTACACAAAGGACGAAGAAAGGATACTTAAAAACTATCAACCAGTGTCTTTTGAAATGTTTTTTTTTCGAAAGTTGTTGAACGTTTGATCTATTAGAGGCTTTCCAGATACCAACATAGCAAACCAGTTCGGTTTTAAAATAAACAAATTGACACAGCCTTGAACAAATAGCCATAAAGGAGATGATAGCGGCCCTTCCTCGCTACTATGCGCAATAGCTAGAGTGGAGTGTTTTTCGACCACGGTAAATTAAATTCCGCGCTCAACTCGAATTCGTTAGTAGATGATGGGCAACATCAATACTTGCTGCTGTCTTCACTTAATCCGATCCGTCAGATTTGCAGGATACTTTTGTGCTCATATCTGCTCAGGATAGGCGAAGGCATATGCATCACTCCTGACGAAATAACGGAGGACAGAAGTGTCGGTATGATCACCTACATTGGTCGCTGACAAGCTTATACATGTGTGAGAGAAACTGCGCACTCAGTGTTGCTCAGTACATTAAAAAAAAAGCTGAAATTAGGACGCAGTTACTTTAGGTCTTGAAAACAGCCATTATTTCACATGGTCTTAAACCAGCAAGCGGTATATTTTGGAATAATTATGTTTTTTGACAGTTTGTCCCCTGCTCTCTGTGTAATGAATATAATGAAGGGTAGTTTATGGGTAAGTTGTTAAAGTCACATTCTCTTCAAAAATTTTATTGCTGTTTCTAACTTTCAATCTTGATTGTAGTTTCTCTATTCAAAAAATTCCCTATTGGGACATGGAATGAACATGCGTGAAATGCTTAACGATGACTTTCGCTTTTTATTGATAAACCCTACTTTATTCCCTAATTCTGCTGTTATTGTTGCTGCTCACTTTCGTTATGAGCGTGCAGGAGCTGCAATGTGCTACATTTACCTGCATTCTATTGTTTATTTTCGTTCAAGCCAGGTATTTTCACATAGAGCGGGCACTAAAAGTGTCAGGAAGGCAACGTGCTTCACAGCTGTGGTGTATGCACGAAGTTCACTAACCTAACAACCAAAAAATGCGAAGCTCAAGCACACAATTGCATGTCTCCAGATACAGCAGCAGTGTCATGGTTTGCTTACTTATTTCAAAACATTTTTTATTTTACGCAAGGAGAAACTGGGAGAAAGCATCCTCAGCCGAGGCAAAGATGGAGAGAATAGAAGAGGAAGTTGGCTACCCCCCTGGGAAAAGAGGGAACAGATGATGCGAAATAGAGAGAAGAAAGAGGAGGGTGAGATGAGATGCCAGCTGAGTGAAATTCAGTTAGGCAGTTTAATTTGAAATAGATAGAAATTGGAAGACACCGAAGAACTACCGCGGCTTTACAGGCAGCCTTCGGACAAAGAGTCAGTTAAATGCCTGACAGGGTCAAGGTGTGCGCGGTGCCGCGGGAGAATTTTTCATGAGCGTAAATTCCGAAACGGCACCGTCCAGCTGCGAGGTCGGGTTTCTTTAATCCTCGTTGGGCTACGCAAAACAAAGGCTCTGCGGGATCGCGGCGACCGACACCCGTAAACGCGAGGTCACCGCGGAGGGACTATCTCCCGTTATATAAACGTCAGGGGAGAGCGTGAATCCTCCAGAAGTCGCCCTAGTAGAATCGCCATCCTGCGAAGACATCCGAAAATAGTTCCCCCCTTTCTCTCTTTCGCTTCGTCCTCGGCTCCCGAGAGTGGCATAAAAGCTGCTCGAGGTTAGGAACAAAAGGGAGCCTTCCAAGACATAAAGGTGAGCGAGGAACAGCGCCCGGGGAAATACGGAATGAATGTAGCCTCCGTAGAAAGGTTGCGAGGGCGGCTACCTTTCTCCCAGCGGGAAAGAATACTTGTCCTTGCACACGGCAGGGAAGCAAAATGAAACAAGAAGACCACTCAGACGTTTAGTTTTAGCTCCTTTTCTTACTGCGAGCTTATACCCGTCGTTTCTTCTTCTTCTTCTTCTCCTCAGTAAACATGGAATCCTTTCGTCTCTTCGTTCTCCTTCTTGGCTGCTATATGTCTTGTTTTCCATTTATTCGTTACGTGTTTGGCCATGTTCGCACAAGCTATTTGGCTTTCTGTTTTTTATGTCGCTTCAAACTAACGGTGTAATGCCAACGGGTGGCAGCGCGCGGCCGGGTCTTCGTAAAAGAAAGAGCCCGATGTTTAGTACAGCCGCTGTCGGTGCTTTCCACCAATGATTACCTCGTAAAGACGGCATCCTTTCGCATCATCAAGGAGTGAAGAATAAGCGAAAGCTATAAACAAAAGTGGAAGAAGAACAGAGGAACGGGGGCCAGAGAGGTGGAAGCATTCGTCTAAATGTACACTCGTTTCCGGGTTATTGAAGTTGTAAATCAGACTACCCCTCCAACGTCCTCTCCGACCCTGGGGGAGGAGGAATCCGCGGCGTCGTTCGCAGTGAGAAAGACCACACCTTGTGCCTCGCTCGGTGGCTACACGCAGGTTACACGTCCCACGCTTTACATCGGTCCGGCTCCCGGTCTCGGTGCCTTTCAATCAGCAATCATTCTTTATTCTTTCTATAAGCTCTGCCCTGTGCGCCTAGCTCACGTTTCCTTCTGAACTTAGGAGCAAAGCGCAAAGAATGCTTTTAGGAGGCGAACGCGGGTAATCTTGAAACCGTTCTTCGCCACACAACGCTGAAATTCACATTGAAAGCCTTTTTTTCTCACTGCGAAGATTCTTGTTTCCCTTTTCATTCTCGCGTTGCATGACCGCAAACAAAGCTTTCACGCTTTGGACACTCACAAAACGAGGCTACATTCCCATTGGCCTGAATGATGATGTGAGGCACTAGGTACAGTAAGAAGGCAAAGCTGTAGACGGAAGCTAGAAGGAGAACTGCTAATTTGGGTGGACTTGCTCTCACGATGAAAGAAGGAAAGAAAACCAATCGGATGTGACTATATCAAAGCGCACATTGGAATGTCAGAGACTCGGCAGAGTGCTCTTAGCACTACTAGCAAGTTTCCGGATAACGTGCCCACATCGTCGGTAATAGTGCCGAGCCTAGCAGAATCGGCTGCTGCGCCTGGAACGACTTTTTTTGGATTAACCTAATCAAGATTTGTGTGTTTGTTTGAGACAATAACCTCAGCGTGGCTCGAAAAATGGTAGAGCCCTGTGCCGTTAGGAATAAACAAAGAGCACTTAAAAATTGTACGCAACGAAAGCTCGCAGCTGTCTTGCCGAACAATTTTTCCTTCTTTTCCTCACGCAAGTTTACGAAAGCAGTGCTCGCGCTTCATAGTACGGAATCGAACTGTTTTGCCCTAGATGATCTGGACGCGGCTGAGAGAAGTTCCTTTTGAAACACCATCTGTTTCTTTTCTGAGCTGAATGTAATTGGAAACTCTCGCCTAAATGTAACTTCTTTACATTCCATCACGTAATAAAAAAATATTATGAAAGAAACACAACTCGCCAAACACCCCTCTCCGTTCAAATGCTCGAATGGTTGAGTTGATCTTCAGAAGCTTATCTTAGGTTGTGCTCTTGATACACCTTCCACCAGCGATGACTTAAAAACAGTCATCGCTGGTTTATTTCTTGAAATTATACTTCACCTGAACTCACACACTCCTTAAAGTCTAGCAGTATAGTTGCAGCTGCACAATGTGCTTTAAACCGGCAACACATAACGAAATTACGGAGGGTACATGAATGACTTGGGAACATGGGGAAAAAAACTGCAGGGTTGAGAAATATCTCTAATTTAGGGGCCGTGGGGCAAAACGAGGCATGGAGTACAATACATGATTTTGGCACTTAGAGCCCCCTAACTTTAAAACGAGCCATAAAATCAATTGGTGCGAGTCGCCACGTGTGCATTTTGTGATAAGGCTGACGAGACTGGTTATCTCCGGTTAGCGAGAAAGTAGTCAAAAAAGATCCGACTTTCCTCAGGGCTCATGCATCGGCACTGTTCGGCGGAACCTACTTTGAGTTCTCTATTTACGCAAGTATTTAACTGCTATCTTACTGAAAGCTTAAGAAGTTTTGTCCCATGTTTCGCCATGCTTTCCGGTAGCTATATCCCCGACTGCGCCCTCTGCGGTCAACTCGCCGATAGAGCCCACACCCTATGCGACTACTTTACTCATCTTCCTAAATCAGAGGTGCAACTTGGTACTTTTGAAGAGTGTGAGGCCACGCTGCTTAGCTCGGACCTGGCTGTGTAGCGCCAGGCCCTCGAGTGAGCCACCTATGTCGCTATGGAACATTTTCTGATCACTTAGCGTTGATCTCATGTTCCATTTTTCGTTTATTTTTTTTTTGGTACCAATAAAGATTTCCTCGTGTGCCTCGAATTCTTAAGAGAGCATTATTTTAGTAGCAGGCTGCACGCGACACAAAGCATGACACAGTGCTGTTCCGCAGAGGCTATAGTAAATACAATAGTTTAATTGCTGGCTTCAAACCTCTGCCTTTGTTTTATCGCTCTCAGGGGTAGCTCTGGTATGCAAAAGTAAAAACATATATTGCCGCTTAGCCCACAGAAAACACGAAGACATCTCTGGGGAGAAGCATGCCGTTGTAGTGCCTTCATGCTTTTTGGTGTTACCAAAGAGGCCCACTTCAGAACAGCAAAGGAAATGAAGACTTTGCTGAAGACAAATGCAGACAACACGCTATGTGGGGCAAAATGCTGCATTTCAGAGTTTTTAATGTTATTCTATTTTACTGTGTTCACATTGAGTTGGGCTTTTTATATTAAGGTATTGTCACTCCAAAACGACCGCAAATATTTGGTTACTGAAACAAGAAAATCAGGAAATGATTTTCAAATTCTTGTCCCCTTTTGCCCTACTCTTCCCTCGTTTCAATTCTGAGGACGTCACGAAAGAAAATATGCCTGAGGATAAAAAAAATAGAAAACGTATTTTGAGGCATCGAGGGGGAGGGGGGGGGGGAGGGGGTATATTGGGCACAACTGCTCTTAATGAGGGGTTAAGGTGGCTGCACACTTGACTTATTGTGCGGCAGTACAACTCAATGCCAAGAGCAGTGAACTTAGGCGCGCGGACCGGGGCGAAATACACACACGCACACGTCATTACAAGCACTTACAAGCGTACGCAGGGAGAGCGCTCAAAGACGCGTCGCCTTAAGACGCCAAAAATCCGCACCCATTCTCGACGCTGTCCTAGATGGCGAATGGTCCCTGGAGCCTAATTATGCTAAAGAGCGCGCTCCCACTCCCATTTAGATCGTTAGGAGGAAGGACGCAGTGCCAGCGACAGCTTATCGGTGGCCAAAGCCGACTGCTGATGACGAGGGTGGGAGTTCAAGGAGACTTCAGGGGTTTGAAGGAGAGAAACTTGCTCGGACGAAAACACAAGAACGCCCAAGCGGAGGAAGTCCCAATAGCTCTCGCTGCCGCCGATCCAAAATCGAGAACAGTTATCACAGACTCTCGCCGGGCCTGTGAACATTATTTTGCAGGCGAAATATCCCCTTTTGCCTCCCAAATTCTAAGACGCGCTCCCGCCGATCCAACTCGCACAAAAGTGATCTGGGCTCCTGGCCACCAGCGTCTACGAGGCAATGAGGCCGCTGATGCGGCCGCCCGAGCGCTCACACACCGGGCTCCTCATCCTAGCTCTCCTGGCTCAGAAGCTCATAAACCGCTTCTGCGGTTCCGCGAAATCCTAATTCATTATTGCGACAGCCACCGTCTCTACCCAGTACCTGCCAAGGGGCTGAGTAAGGCGGAGGAGCGAATTCTGCGGCGCCTGCAAACAGGAACTCTTCTCTGTCCTGCCATAGCAAAACACTTCGATCCGAACACAGATGGGCGCTGCCCGCACTGTGGAGAGATCTGCGATATCTTTCACATGGTGTGGGCATGTACTCAGAATCCTCACCTTCCCCCTTACCACACCCCCACCCGAGAGGCATGGGAGACTGCCCTCCTCAACTGCTCCACACTGGAGTCTCAAAGGGCTCTAGTAAAGCGGGCGCGAGACGGGGCCTCGTCGTGCGGTGTCCCGGACTAAGGATACCGACCATATAGCACGGTTTTTTGACCCTCAAACTCTCTTTGCATATTAAAGTTTTTCACCACCACCACCACCATCGTGGTCACCAACACCAGTACATAGCGAGTAGGCGCTGCCTGCAGTATCACTTAAACTCTCTTCTTTCCTTTCAGCACCTTCCCGCGGCCTATTTACTGCATCGCGTTTCCGGTGCCTGAATGAGGAAGGGCTGTCTTTCCTCGTTAATCTCCTTGTAACCATTTCATAAGCAGCGGGCGCCTTCCTCGCGAAGCCGAGCACGCTTATGCGTGGGCAATTTACGAGTGCGTATCGAAGGGCGTGCACAGGACGGTATGTTGGGAGGTCGTCGAAAGAGACGTCTTAGCTGCATCAAGCCTAGCACACACTGTGCGCCTGCTTTGTAACACAAACACAGCAAAGCCATTATTATCGCTACGCTGTTTCCCACCCTTTGCTCACACCCGGAGCGAGTGGGTCAATGGTTTCTCAAGTCACTGAGTTGTCTGTTCGCCGGTGCTAATATTGCTAGCACCGAAGTTCTTAATGCCAAAGCATTAGAGGGCTCATGGACCCGAAGACCTGGCGTCCCCCAATGAATGGCGTCGGTACAAAAATCACGGTTCGTGGAAATGACGTCACGTCATCAAAGGCGAGAAAATGCAAAATGTTAACCTGGAACGACTAGTACTAGTACTTACCATACTACTAAAACGGCGAGATTAGCCACTTCCAGAACTAGCAAGAGTATTCTAACGAGACTTTGAAACTAACTTTCAACTCATGAATAAATACGCTAAAGTAGACTTGCCACGCGACTATAGGGCAGCCCTACTAATCAAACAACTTCCCAAAAACGTGCACCGGATACATCATGAGGGTAGAAGACAAGAACGAGCAACATAATAAATACGGACAGTGCGCCGGAACAATTTATTTAGATGCGGCAGAATGCAAACATACGAATGTCTTTACAATTGTGGCGGTGAACGAGAACGGTCACCACGTCGCCCCGGCAACAATCAAAACGAAATCATCTGAAACTCCAGAAGAGGCAGCTATAGCCCTCGCACTAGCATGCATACCCAAGAAAGCAACATTCTCAGCGACTCTAAAATGGCTATCAATACTTTCGCAAAAGGGCGAATTACAAACACCTCTCTTAGAATACTTAACGGCACAAAATTCTTACCAAATTATTCCCAACTGAGCCCATTCGGTGAACCGGGGAACAAGGCAGCCCACAATCAAATCCGAGTTTTGTCAACCTGGCAGTAGGTGAGTCTGGCTCCTTGAATTTCACAAAGGACTCCATGATCACATTTCGTGAACTAACCAATCATATTAGAACTTTCCCCCTCCACAGAAAAGACTTTTTGAGAACTCTCTTCCTACACAGAAAAGCCTGACTAAAGAACAAGAGGTTACGACGAGATCGATACACGACGTCAGACGAGATCGATACGCACCTCATCACTCCTCGCGCACATTCATCCGGATCTACACAACCCGAAGTATAAACACTTCGGTCAATCAGCCAACTACGATCATATTCTATGGCATTGCAAGCTAGAGCCACCTCTGGGCGATCTTGTTACCGATCCTTCTCAAGAGCGGTGGGAGACCGTGCTGCCTAGCTCTGACCTCAAAACGAAAGTTCTGGCTGTGGAGTGTGCTGACAAAGTCGTCGAGGGCGATGTACTCTCAACCACTTTATGCGACCTCTTAAGCACCAAGCCCTTTCCGACGAATTAAATGTTTTACGCTCAGTCAATACTAGCACTAACACTGCACCAACTACAAAGGAATGGAACATAACTATAATATAATTGGAATAGAACTGAAATAGAATTGCAGTGTTTCCGTATAACTAGCGCGTAAGCTCTTAAGAGCCTCTAATTTTGTTTTTTCTTGTTTTAGAGGACCTCAGGAAATCTCGCTGATAAAAGATTAGCGAAACAGCGCCCGCTATTTTTCTTACAACGCTGCTTGATATGTATAATTTCGCTCCCTGTTCTCTGCAGGTAAGCTGGACACAGCGACTGTAATTTTGCGCAGAAAACAAGCAAGAAGAGTTTTTCAGTCACTGTCACAGGTTTTATAATAAAGCGGGCTGTTTTGGTCTTGTCGTGCTTATAAATTTAATTACCACATGCAAATTTAAATATTAATATCGAATTGTAATCGTGTATGCAGATAAAGCAAAAACAGTGAGGTCGCCTTTTCTGTGCAGTTTTTTTTTATAAATTAACCGCATCTTGTGCTAAGTTCATTAGTAAGAATTTGTTGGAAAGCGTACAATGAACGTACAGTCTCTACGACATACTAATTCAATTGATGCTACCTGCCCGTGAGGCTGAATTACTCCCGTAAAAGTGAGGTAATGGGTAAAAAATGGAGTACAAAAAGTTCAGAATTAATTAAGTGGAATGTAATCCCCCTATCATGCCATGCCATTTCCGCGGATAACAAGGCATTATGTAGCATATATGCAAGCTGTAGAAGCCCTGTCATAAGCGGGTTGTTGCACAGCTTCCGCTTCAGCGTTCGTTCACATTCACGTGACATCCGCGGTAATACAGCACGTATTACGCCCACACCTAGGTATAAGGGTGGATTCCCCTTCTGTAAGTTACATGCTACAGAAATAGCCTCGAAACTGGAAGATCGGATAGCCGCCGCCGTAGGGCAGTTAGTAGAACACCGTGCGCGACATATGAAGGTCGTGGGTTCGAATCCCACCGGTAGCATGTTGTTGCTAATTGAACTAAAATAGGTACACTGTTAGTTTTTATTCATGAACAATAAAAATACAAAAGAATGAAAGTGACTCTTGTGGTTTCCATTGTTTTTGAGATGGTCAATTCCTTCACTGTTAGGCGTGATGTTTGACACCGCAGTCGGACGCCGCTGAAGTCAGGAAAGGATGCTTAAGAACTGCGCTTTAAAACCTGATAGTCCAATAAGGCCAGATACCGCCTGTCTTTTCTGCTCAACGTATTTTTCGCTGAGGTGGCGCACCCGTGTGCAGCACCAACTCACTTGATAGCAGAGACGAAGGCCAACTTAGTTTGCTTCATCCTTGCCCCCATCCCGCTTGCGCCCCAATACCACGTGCGGACATTTTTTTCTACGTGTACTTTTGTCATTTGGCTAATAAACGAATGCTCCAAGTTTCTGTGCTGCTGTCGGTTACAGTACAGGCAAGGATAACGAAAACGAGGCTCGTATAGCACTGGTCGCCAGTGGGCAGCCATAATGCTGAGTCCTTTCATAGCAAAAAAGAAACTGCTATACTCGAAGGTTAATGGCGAAAAAAAAAAGATTGAACACTTAAAAGACAAAAAAGTCTGGGTGCTCTATGAACCACTCATGAATGAGGAAGCTCGGGGGATAATTCCTCGGGATATCTTATACGTCCCAGGGACACCGCGGGGTGTGACCTCTTTTCCACTGCTCAGCAGCAACTTGTTTTTCGTGTGCAAGCCCGCTTGAACAGGACATTCCGGTTTACAGTCCGTTGAGGGAAGCCGTAAATATTGCCGCGTTCTTACAAAAACCCCTTGAGTTGTTCACTCGAGCATGGAGACTCCATGCGCATGCGCGAAGCAGACAACGGCGCGAGCATTCCCAGCCCGAACGTGAATAATCATGAAGGACAGTAATGAACAACATTCTGTTTCTTTTTGGATTAAGGACCTTTATAAGCATACCGACGAGTGTGTTATGCGAATTTCCAGATGTGCGAAACAGGTATGCACCGTTATGGTGGTGATTTCTGAAGGATTTTGCAAGGGCATTCGAAATCAAAGTTCTCAAATGTGTTCTGTAAACGTCGCTTCAATCTTAGCAGAAGGGGGCTTCGGTCTTTTTAAGGTGGTATATCCGACCGCCAGGAACACTGCCGACATCACGATCCATAAAGCGCTGGAGATCCGAGCCAGGAATGGCAGCACAACTTGCACTGTCTGAGTAGTAAGCGACACCTTGTTTATAGTGGCCGCTCTTTACATACTATCTTTCATCGTCGACTCTTCATTGTAAATCTCGAAGGCAATACTCAGTAAACGCCACTCCGTGATCGCTAGGGTATGCCTCGAGCTTTGCGCTCGCGTAAGCCCGCTGTCAATGAGAATTTGAAAGCGATGGTGGTTTGCAACCTGATGGGCAACGTACTGTGGAATCTTCTCATTTCAACTATTCTCTAACCTTATTTCTAACTGAACCATTCGCCTATTCTGAAAAAAATATCGATATTACTGATTAAATATTAACCCTTAGAGATAAGATGAATAGCAAAGGTATGAACACTAGTCTGCAACGGCAAACAGCAAAATCAAGCGCCAATAATTAAATCACACTTTTTTTCAGTAGGGGAAGGCATGCTCATCCGTGGCGTTTTACAGAATGTTTTACTCTGTCGTCATAAATGCGACCTCAACGTTCTAACACACATGATGATGCAAACCACTAATTCTTCATTGGCAGTCAATTCCCGATTGTCCTTTTACTATCCGCAAGAAAACACAACAAATACAAAAGAAATGGACATTTCGACTAATACTCAGTCCAACAAAACTTGACCAAAATTCGCATCTCGAGCACAATATACATTCCCGTCCAAGTGGAATCATCAGGTGACGGCGACCTCCAATAAAGCGCCGGGCCTTCGGTAACCTTTCGATATCCGCGAGTAAAGAGGCTGCACTTCACACCAAATGCAATCACGGGATTAGAAGGCACTGAAAACACCTTGGTGCGATCAGAGAACAAAGCATGAAGCTCCCATGTCCAGCACAGTCATTCCCACGGTGACGTTGTTGTTTCACGGCACAAGACTGGGTCGATGCAGAATAACCGCGCGTAATGCTTGCTTAATGCAAACTGCCGATAAGTAGTAGCAGCCGCAAAAGCAGCAACTACGCATACGGCTCGGCGGCTCAGGGCCAGCAGCAGATGGTTGCTTTGCATTCCCCGGACAGCAAAGCTGTCGCAGAGCAGCCGCACGGGCGGGAAAAGTCACCAACGAATACGGACGCTGCGGGGAGGCTGGAGGCGTGGGATCGGCCGCGCGTCATGCGGAAAAGCCCGAGCTCCGGCGGAGAGGGACGAGTCCGCCCGAGTCGGCCGGCACACTGCGATCGATGGTTGCCGCTTCTGACGCGGGGTGCCGCCCTGGTCGAGCACCACAGAGAGAAAGGAGGTCAGCGCGCAGTCTCTGTCGTCACAGTTGACGTCGCTAGAGGCTGAAGCAGGTCCTCCAGCGGGATTCAGAGGAAAGGATCTCTCTTTGTTGCATTCCTTCCTATACCTCTCCGTATTTTGTAACGCAGCCCGCGTTGCTCAGAAAAATTCTCCACATCCTTCGATGTCGTATTCTAGCGCCACGTGATATCCGAATCACAGCTCCACTTAATTGTATTTTTTGCACATTCTTTCAGATTGTCTCCGGGCAAAACCATCCCGATGTCTTGTCCGGTACCTACCGTATTTAGTAGGCGTAGTTTCTATGACAAGTTCAAGGCACCCAGTTGCAGCCAACTGTGATGTAAATGCAGTAGAGGATGACAGAGGAAGGGCAGAGCAGGTTGCAAATTAATGGACGTGTTTCCCCTGTGGCAAACTTCCTTCGCATTCAGAAAAACCGGTGCCTGCTCCGCTGGCATTCGCCTGACCAAATTCGTGGGAGGCGCACTCTTTAGGTGGCTACCCTGCTCCTCAAAAAAGGGCGGAAAATGGAACGGATGCTGCGAGAAGAACCGCGTGGTTAAGTGTAGCACCGAAGTGCACGAGCAGAAGGCTACACATGCCTGCGGAAAACTGGAAGGTCGACTGGTGTGCCGTTTGGCTGAAACCAATCTATCTCCAGCCAGAAAAAGCGCAATCTCTGCTGAGGTGCCGCCGGGGTGCGAGGCTCTGCTTGCCTTCCAGAGTCGTGCCATGCCAGTATGATAGATTGCTCGCGTGCTACAAGATTCCTACTCGCGCCTCGTGTGAAGAATGACTTCCTCCCTCATTCTTTGTTCCCTCATCCTGCTCCCCGCTTCTGTGCGCCAATGTCTCGAGCGTGGTCTGTCTTTTAGTTATCGCCGCCAAATCACATCAGTGATATTGGCCATGTGAGCACATGCCCACGGCATCCCATCATAACGTCGACTTTTGTTAGGTCCAGCATCCTGCTTTTTCTTTTCTCCGGGCACTCTTTTAAGCCTCCGACCAGAGCTTTATCGCTCACTCCTGCTATCTCAGCTGCGCGTCAGCAGAGCGCAGTTGAGCAACAGATTCTCTTCTTCTTTTTATCAATATTGATTATCCCACTCGTGAGTCTGAGTGTTAAGGCGCTCCTGTCACTGCACAAAGTCTCATGGAGGATGATCGTACCACAAGCTTCTTTCTCACCTTCTTCACCGCAAGACCTGCGCGTCCGAAACAATTGCCTCCTCGAATCATTGTAGATTGCGCGCAGGACGGCATACATGGCCGCATACTGTAGCAATGCATCTCGGCCTAATGTAAACTTCTCCCGAAGGAGCACACCGGAGAGGTTATACTACACGTTTCATAATCCCCTTACATTCCCAATCTACGGTTCTGGGCATTATGTGTTGCTGTCGTATACTGATGCAACGACAACTTATAAGAGTGGCGCCGATGTGACGGGGCATCATATAGAGGGCTTTTCTAGAAGGTGCCGGGAATCCACGGACAAAGTTGCTAATCGAACACGATATGATGTCTGTCTTAGAAATTGTACTAACTTTTATTAAAACCCCGAACTTAATTCCGAGAGCTAAAGTGAAAGTTTATGCAAGTTTAAAAAAAATGAAATGAAAACTGTAAATGAAAAATGAGCTTCTATTTTATTGCAAAATGCAGACTTCACTGCCGCAGCGTAAAGGTAAAATGCTTGCTGTATTTTGCGCACCCCACTGAAAAGCAAAATCGTAGCTAATAACATGCAAGTACGAAGTACTGAAGAGAATGAATGAGATCGCCCTGTAAGTCTAGCAGTCTTCAGTTCCCAACGCAATGCTAGGTGCTATGTAACTACCTGTTTGCATCGGTTGACATCGATTATGAGAAACAAACAACGTAGCGCATGTCGGGAGAGGAAGCGCTTCATATTTATTAAGCGTCCGGCGCTACTGCGAAAGCGTGGACACATGATATACATCCCTAACGTACGCTTGAATGTATGGTGGAAAGGTGAAAAGACATTGGAACATCCGTACACTATTTCGTCGTATATTTATTATTATTTCTTCATTTATATTGCATTTTATGGTGTCGTGCGAGGCACTAGGCAAAACACAGAAGAAAGCAGGCTTAGCCGCGTTCGCGGTCAGTGCGGGAGCCCCAGTGCATAAGAGAGGCGCAATGCAGTGTCACAATCGTTCATACCGAGAGTGCAAATAGAAAGCGTCTTTAGAGGGGCATAAAGGTTCCAGCTCTGTTATCGACAAACTGTGTCCCTTAATGTGTGCTTGCGGCTTTAATTTTGCGTTGCGCTCCCACGTAGTTTAATTGAAGGCTGCCAATTCGATTCGTATATTTTAAAACAAGAATAATTAAAGCAATACACACAAAAAAGGAAGCAAATCGACAATCGCCAGTCTTTCTCTCTTCCTAGTTTCATAGCTTTCTGTTTTTTAACAGCTCACTTCACAATGCGAGAGAACGAATCGAAATAAATAACCACACAAACAGGCATAGAAAACAGCCAGAAGCAATGATGTCAGCCGAGCTATGAAATGGGAACTCAAGGAAGTGGAATACCTATGATATTAATCTAATTTGCTGATTTTTATCGCGCGCCATCTCATTCACATCAGCGCTTGTAGAAGCCTCGAGTTTGCTTCTGTTTCCCTCAGAGCAAGTGCAGCAAGGAATAAGGGAAGGCGATAAAATACATAAAAAATTATAAACGGAAGTTATAAGAAGGATTTGACGATGCGAGAATCTCTCGACAGGATCCCTTCGGCAAAGGCACTAAGCAAGCGCGCACGCTCACATCCGAGTCTGAACGCTGCTACCCTAATCCGTCGCACTTCAACATTTGCAGAAAGGTCGCAGGTACAGCCTTCATCAAAAGTACGCAGGCCATCGAGGTTTCTTCTAGTCCAAGCAGTGTGGGTCGCTTTGTTTCGCGAACGCTTCAAATCTTTCTAGTGCGAAGAGAGCTCTAATTATTAAACGCCCTTTAGGCTAATGATGCCGTGCTATGGCCCCTCCGCATGACCCGGCACTGAAACAGAAACCATGTGTGCTTTTGACAAAAGCTGTGAGCACAGGGCTGTGAGCGAAGGAGTTCTTTGCCTGCGTTTCTCACAAGGGTATGAAGATTTGCTTTGTGAAGTTACATCAGCACGCGCTCACTTCGGAAACTAATATACCATGCGGACCGAGATAGGCATAAGCAGTTCACGTTCTGTGATTAGCAGAGGTGAGAATTTGCCCTCAAAAACCTCGACCTTACCTTAACGACAAAAAAGAGAAATTGGCGACTTTACTCAACCTCAACCTCAGCAGCTACTGTTAAGGTTTCCTCTGGTGCCCTGAGCTCTCCTTTCCAGAGCCGACCGGAGACTTTACTCAAGCTCACCTTAATGTCTTGTTGCCAGGTTTAGACCGGGTACTCACCCTAAAAAAAGAAGTGAATAATAAGTTAATCTCATAAGCATCTAATAAAAAGACATTAGTCGAATATCTTATGAGATTAGGTGACCAAAATTAAGACGGTAGAGTTAAAATGAGCAGTAACAACATTAACATAATTCAGGGTTAAATAAATATTCAATGTGTGGTGTGAAGACACTATTCAGTGCACACGCAGTGGCGAAAACTCAGAATCTGACATGACAGCGTGGCTAGTTTATTATTTACGACTAGCCCATCATGACAACCAATCTCACGTGGTTGCTCGAGGGATAAGTGTATACGAGCAATACGCGCTATCAGTAACTTAGAGCTGTCCTCTAGTTGTGCGCCCTACTATAGATCGCATGGAATACTCCAAATGCCTCAGTTCTACAAATACAGACTAAGCCTGGAAGTTTACCGCCAATACCGGTTGGACAAATCTACCTTTGAAACAAAATACCAGGAAAAAAGAAGTGCGTACGATTTAAGAAAGAGCATCATAGTTAAGCCCCGAGCTCGAACAAACTATGGACATCAAAGATTAAGCTGTCAGATAGCAGATTTATTAAACAACTATCCAGTCATTCATGACCTATTAACCGAAAATCTTTCATTAAGCAGGTTTAAGAAAACACTGAAGGGATTATTCTTAAAGGAAGACTAGTGTGTTATGTTTTCATGTTTTTCTTCTTGTTTTCAATTTTATGTTCCATGTGCTTCAAGTTCGATAGTTTACATGTATTTTATGTTTGGAAGTGTTTTGTTAACATGTATTGCTAGTAGAAGTTGCTGCACTTATTCTTGTACTCCGTTCCTGTACATATTCTTGCACTGTAAAAAAAATATAATAAGGGGGTTAGGGGACACAGTTTCATCTAAGACGTTTCTCTGCATGTAAACTCTGTTGAAACTCTGCATGAGTGTCAAACCGCTGCTTGCCACAGGGTGGCGTGACCTCGTCAGGCACTTTTCCGCCTTTTGTCACGTCCCCCAAGACAATAGTTTTGTATTGTTGTCTTGAATAAAAAATGATTGATGATTGTTTGATGATTGACTTCGGCCGATCCTGGAGCTGGCCTGCTGTCCTAACGGCTTGCGGGCCCAGGTGAGCCGCGCGCGATGATCCCCAATGCTTCGTGGGATGTTTTTGAAGTCATGTTTGCTGCAATGTAACGATTTAAAGCATATCAGTTTTAATATTCGGCTTCGCATACACCGATCGCATTAAGCGCCGCTCGAACCTAGGCATGAAACAACATTCCGATAACCCCATAGGCGATAACATTCTACCCAATAGGCTCGAATTACGAAGCGGGCGGGTGTGGGGGCGGGTCGAGAAAGACTGGTAATCGATGTATTTACCAACATGGAGAGTGCGCACACTCATATCATCAGTATATTCAGACTTTCTAGCTGTGCCTCGCATAGCGTGAAGACGCTATGCGGAGCACAACTAGAACTGATGATATGAGTGTGTGCAGACTTCATGTTGGTAAATACATCGATCGCCGCGCAAAAGGAAATTGAAAACTTGCCAGCACGAAATAGCCATATTTAATATCAGCCATATTTTTCTCCGAAGAGAAAAATAAAACAGAAAAGCGAACTTAACAAATCCGGTCACCGGCGAAAGGTAATAAGGTAATTGAGATTCTTATGGGGGAGGTTGCTAGCATATGTAACCTCCAAGGCTTACGGGGAGCCATCTTCATTTATTTCTTTATTATCTTGTTGTTTTTTCTTCTGCTACCTCTCGCGGGACAGGCCGCCAGAATTTGACGCTTCGCGATCGGCCAAATTGGCTTGGCCTCCTGTTTTATGGTTTCACTAAGCGCATCAGGGCACTCTATATTCTATCTAATGCAGCCACCTGCCTCAGTGGAGGGGAGCGAGAACAGGGGCGACACGGTCAAACTGTGACCTCGTCGACTATAGAGGAGGCAGGAGAGCACGAAGGCAACAAGCAGGTGTCATGGGTGCAGCCAAAGTAGGCGCGGTTTCCGGCGAACAGAGCTCTATCTATGGACGCACACTGTCCGCCGTCAAGCATCCCAACTCATCATCTTCCCTCCGGTTTATCCACTGAGTTCAGCATTGACCAAGTCAGAGCACATGGTGCAGACCTAAGCACAGACTGCCACAGTAATCCCGCCACACCACCCAGCCCAACCACGGAAAGTAACCTTAAGTAAAAAAAAAAAAAAAGGACGATACCATGTTAATCTTCTTCCTGCCTTTGCCGTTTCAGTTTTTTCGTGTTTACTTTTTTCCGGCTGTCACGAACGAAAGCCAATAGGAACCTTCTGTTCAGTGGTCTTGTGCGTTGCTAGTTTTCCCTTTGGAGAAGAGATGTCGTTGTCAAGCTTTTATCGGCCTGTCCGAAACCACCGAGGTGCTAAGTGCCATTGTATCAAAAGCAAAAAGCCCAGAGAAGCAGCCCTCGTGATGTCATTCTGTGCATACATCAAGACGCATTTGATTTTGAGTGTTTTCAGTGTAGACGGTGGCATCTTCATAATGTGGCATGAATACACCATTCAGTGTGTGCCGCCTTCGAAGAGAAGCTTTGCGAGCGATTGAAGACGCTGCGCTAGAAAAATACAAGGAAATAGATTGTATATAAGAGGGAAAGCGAGGGCAACAGCCACAATTCCTCAGTTATGTTTGTGAACGTTGAACTAACTTCATAATTTTAACACTTCGTCAATTTCATTCAAAGGCAAATAACTATTAAGCACTGAAATAAAAGCATGACCTTAGCACAACTAGTAACATGCTTTCCAGTTCTATGCGCTTCAATTCGGTTAAAAGTCGACATTAAGACAGCGCGTCATCAAAAGCCACGTGCATTGCACGCTTTAGAACTTCTGCTTGCATCACCAGAACTCATATACGATGCATCTGCAAGCTGTTCGTGCAACTTCGCAGTTTGCGAAATCTTCCGTTCATTCTGAAGAAGTGAAACCTATATTTGCTCCAATGTTGAGCCAGCAGCGGCAATGTCTCGCCTGTGTACTGCACTAGGCTAAAACACGGTGCCGTCAAACGGTACCCCTCATCAAGCGGTTGTGTGTGCGAATGATTTCCCAACCGTCACGTCACTAAACAAAACGAGCCTGCAAGCGCTCATTGCATTATATTGATTATTGCGCAAGCAGACCTCGAGTGCGAAGTGTGTTGCGTTGTCTGCGCTGACACACGTGAGCATGCAATGCGCGCTTCATACGCACTGCCATCGAGTCGTTTTCTCCCGAACTCGAAAGCGAACGACGGTCGGACAGCCCATTTTTCTTAGGTGAGTAGGCCTTATCTCTGGCTGATTACGCTCCACTCGCAGCCGTCATTAATCGACCACACCACGATCGATAGCATGCCCCCATATCGCGCTTCCTATCCCTTTTTCGATTGACACTACGTATCCCCGCTACCCTCCATTTTCATCTTTTCTGTTGCACGCCGTTAAGCAGAACACGAGAATGCCTCGTCTTCTTTCATTTGGATTCCAGTTTCTATCTTTGCAATTACCATGCGTGTTATCGCCGTTGTTTAACTAATAACAATGTAGGAGTTGCCAATCTGGGCGTCTCACATGAAAGCGTTAGAGAGGTAATTACCATCCTCGAAGGAGAATTGCAAAGCAATAAATCAACGCAGATTGGTCGAGACCGGCGAGAGTCTCCTCGGGCGCCCAATGCACATCGGGCAGTGAAAGAACAAGAGGAGGGCGTATCGACGCTCGCCCCTGGGAGTGGCCGCTGTCGCCGATCGCTAGACTTTGCAGCGAAGGGAAGCAGAGCGAACAGGCGAGACAGTCACCGGAGGAAACTGGGTGGTTGGAATTAGGGGTGGTGATCTCGCTGAAAGATAAGAAAACAAACGAAGCGCAGTGCTTAAGGATACTTGCTATATTCTCACCACACGGGAATGCCAAGAAGCATCGGGAAGGAAACACAGCTCTACAAATTGAGAAACTGAAAGATAGGACGTAGCATAGTGCGATCATGAAACAAAGCTATGTGCACCAAACGAGGAAGAGTGGCAATCATCGCACGCACGACTTTCGCATAGACAAAAGCATGCAACAAATGCCGCACAAAAGAACAGTAAGATGTAGAGGTAATGCGGATAAAGGGCACAACAGAGAGAGAAGCGTATCAATTTCTTATTTACGAGGCATGGCATCCAGCGAGCTGAAACAGGGCTACGGCACGGTTTCTGTACGTGGCAGTCATAATTAAGACCTCACCTCCTTATTGGCCGGCTTGTTGGCAGCGATGAGGATAAAAAGAGAACGAGGAAGACAGCTGGACTGATGGTAAGTATGTAGCAGAGGACAGCTCTGAAAGGCTTGGAGAAACGAGACTCCCAATAAATTATACGGGTGCGACACTCCTGTGGCTGCACATTTCATTTCCAGCAGCTTTTTCTTGGTACCTTTCGTATGCTGTAGCAATGCAACTGCACTCTGCTGCGGGGACTTTGTCCAGTGGCGTCCCTGACATAGGCGCCTCATCGCAAATAAGGCCCGTTTTGTTGCTTCTCGACTGAAAAAGTTGGGACAGCTAGTATGACCGGCACACTTGAGCAGACTGTGGCCAAACCACCAATGTAGTCTCTATTCTATGTCTCTGCTCTATGGCCAATAAAATGAGAGCCACGGCACGGAACCCCCACCACTTACAGCAACAAAGTGTGCACATCATGCCTACGAACAGAGCCACGCATCACTTAACCGCCAAGCACGCGATGCAAGCTCGATAAAACGCTGCGGCCCATCTGCGGTTCGCTTACGCGTACATCTATTTTAATAGGAGTTGCGGAGGAGCTTCCTCCTGTGCCGCGTTCGCCTATCACGCCAGCCTGCCACCAAGTGACGGTGCGGTGCGCTCCCTGGGCATTAGCACGTTTTCGCCGTGACCACCGGAGCGCTGCTAGGCGACTTAATTGATTGCGGGCTGGAACAAGCCATCGAGAAGGCACCTCGACAAACCCGCTGTTTTATTACCACCCTGCCTGGCCGCACGGTACCGCTCATTAGAGTGCCCAAGCTGTAAATTGCCACGCTGGCCAATGGCTATCTTCCTGAGCAACACAAGCAACGTAGCAGTAAAAAGACATTTTCGCTCAGAAGATGAAACAAAAAAACATACTAAGCATGTTGCCAGTTGTTCGTCGGGGCTAGCGTGGATGTCAGGCAGTATTTGTACCTGGCAAGCGCAGTGTGTCTTTCAGTCACTGAGGCTATAGAGAGATGTTTCTACAGGTATTATACTCGCTAGCTCTAACTACTGGCAGCATTCCAACGTTGGTTCCTAATAAGTAAATTCTACTGCTATCATTAAATACTTCGAATACAATGTTGTAAATATCCCTGCCTGCTTGTGAATCAAGCACCAGGCATGCACATTGCTGCTCAGATTGAATGCACCAAATGTACCCACATATTGGTCCAAAAAACTCGTAAAAAAACACGCTAAATATTAATTCTCAATTTTAGACACAAAGGGTGGAGTAAAAAGAAAACAGAAAACTCAGCAAATCTGTAGAAGTATTCTAATTAAAAAGAACATTTAAAAGCCTATTTTGCATAAACTAAAGTAAAACGTACACTACTACGACACAGTGAGAAATATAAAGAAAAACCAGTTGGTTAAATATAATAGCATACAACGTCGGTACCTATTAAAAACCGATCGGCAAGGATTCTTCTTTGCCTTTTTTTTCATTAGAGGGTTTGGCGCTCAAGAAGGTCCGAAAACCTTTCAACCCTTCCAAAAATGACATCAAACAAGGTCCGAATGGGGGCAACGCTCTTCATAGCCGCGGCGAGCGCATCAGCGAACGTGGGAAATATCATTTCGTACCATGGTGTCAGAAATTAGCAAAGGGACAAAATCTTGGGGCTGCTGCACAGCCTTGCCACGCTGCTGAAAGCTGATATAGGCAGGCTCGGTCTGCAGCGTTTGTCATCCCATGGTTTGCGTCCGCAGAGAAATTACGCTGAGGACCCGCTGCTTGGCTAGAATAGTCAGGCTCCTACGGGTGAACCACGATTTATTGGCCGGATAACGTATGCAAAATGCGAGGCTTCAGCTATGGGCGATAGGCTCATAGCTGAAGCCTCGCATTTTGCATACGTTATCGGAGTTTGAAAAAATACGTTATCGTTATACGGAGTTTGAAAAAATTATTTCAGAAACAATCGCAGACCTTGGCACCAGAGAAACAGAAAATAGCGTCTTCCGCCACATTCTTTTGTCAGCCACTTTTGTTTTGAAGAAATGTACAATATTTCCCAAGGAAAAAAAATAATAACCAATGTGCAAGGAGGATAAGCAAGAAAGAAGTGTCAGCCCAAATGGAGCTCCTATTATAAGTTAGTAGAACCGTCCTCTTGTTCGACACAGCGAGGTAAGCCACCGCGTGGGCATTTAATACCACAAAGGAATCTATAAGTGACCACCGAACGCAAGCCCAGCTGTCGCTGCTGTGTGGAAAATTGTAAAAAAATTACAGGATTCCACCTCAGTCTGCTTAAGAGCGTAAATGCGAAAGCCTGTCACTTTGCTCTGTTTCTTCCTCTGATTTTCATTTTAGATTGTGTTTATTTTTATTTCCAATTTATTGAAGAATTTTTATCTTTATTCCGTCATTTACTTTTTTAGCTTTTCATTAATATTTTTATTTTCGTTCTCTTAATTTTATTGCAGATATGTTGCTTATTAACTGTTCCTCAATCGACTTTTTCATTTAATTTTAGTTACCATGCAATCTATGATTGACAGTTCGTGCGGAAAGCTTCCGTCTATAGCTTCCGTCTACAACTTCAGTCTGCAACTTGCGCCACACCACCTATGAGCCAAGAAAGGCTGACGCATTAATAAATTTTTAAGGCTTTTCAGAAACAAGATGTGCACCCTGCACATCGGCCTCATCTCTGCGCCTGTAAAGCATGCTCTGCTGCAATTACGGTTTTGCACAGGAGAAGCTACCTTGCCTTTAAGACACTCGAGGTTACTGGTTTAAGAAGTTGAGCCGCCGAATTTTGACGCTATGAAAAGCCTGTTTTGAGCTTCTTATGGATGTTAAGTCCCCAAAACCCAAGAAAAGGACCTAGAAAGTGTTCCGGGATATTTTAATTAAGCTCTAAATTGTTCCTAAATGCATTTTGTCGAGATCGAGACCCTACGGTAGCGCTCTAGATGAAGTATCAACTTTGAACGACAACAGTGAACAATACTGACGCCAAAGCAGGGTACCCTGGCGAGCAATGAGCAACAGAAAAGATTTTTGGCTTTTGGTTTTTATGTGGTTTAACGTCCCAAAGCGACTAAAGCTATGAGAGACGCCGTAGTGGAGGACTCCGGAAATTTCGACCACCTGGGGTTCTTTAACGTGCACCGACATCGCACAGCACACGGGCCTCTAGAATTTCTCCTCCAAAGAAATTCAACCGCCGCGGCCGGGATCGAACCCGCGACTTTCGGGTCAGCAGCCGAGCACCATAAGCACTGAGCCACCGCGGCGGCTTCAACAGAAAAGAAGCAATTCACATTTCCACTTTCTTCTTGCCGTATAAAAAAACAAGGCAATCAGGAGTTCTAAGGTAGGCTGTTAGTTGGACAAGTTGAAAGGTTGGTGGCTATTACTGGCGCGCACTTTTGCGTACTCAGGCACAAACGCGGGCATGCTAACACGCACGCACAAAATTCAAAGAAAATTATTTCATTTACATTAAAAGGGTAATTCCGTATCACTGCTAACAAGAGCTCCATTTTTAATGTAGTTTAAACGTAATGTTGAGCGAGTTATCGGGAACCTACATCAGTCCTGTCCAAACGAAGTTTTGTGTTACCTTTAGTTGCTGCCGAAGAAAGTGATTGAGTGAGTGATCGGCAAACTGCATCATTCCGGCCCACAGTCACTTTCTGTTGCTTATTGTTTTTGCTGCTTTTTAACAGAAGTGAGTAAGTGCGTGAGTAATATTACGCTTGATACTACTCCCAACCACAGTAATATCTCTGGTTTTTTGCTCCTGAACAGTAGTGAGTGGGCGAGTGTGATGAAGTGAGTTATTAATAAATAAGAGAGTGATCGGCAGCCTCCATCACTTCTGCCTACAGTCACTCCTGTGAAAGTTTTTGTTGTTTCTAAAGAGTGAATCAGTGTTTGATTGATACAGTGAGTGAGTGATTGGCAACATAAAAGCCCTGTCTAGTCACTTCTGCCCACCGCTATGGCGCTCGGCTGCTGATGCAAAAAAGCGGCTTCGATCCCGGCCGCGGGGGTCGAATTTCGATGTAGGCGAAATTCTAGAGGCGCGTGTACTGTGCGTTGTCAGTGCAAGTTAAAGAATACCAGGTGGTCGAAATTTCCTGAGCCCTTCACTAGGGCGTCACTTATAGCCTGAGTAGCTTTGGGATGTTCAACTGCCATAAACCTAAACTCACAGTGATTTCGCTGTTGCTCCCGAAGAGGATTGGGTGTTTGGGTGACGCAGTGAATGAGTGACTGAACGAGTGAGCGAACAAACGAAGGAATGAAATTGAGTGAGATCGAAGGAGGAAGAAAAAAAGGGGTAAAGGAAGAATCTTGCTTTGCTGCGGCAGAAATCACCTTTGAGTATGCACTTCAAAAATGTGTTGGAGTAATACTCGTAATGCGCTCGCTAGAGCAATGTCACACGCTGTTCGATTGTTCTGCTTGTACTTGCGAAGCAAAATGCGATCTCCTTCACTCACGTTCCGTTGGCCCTTCCTCACTCTACAGATTGAGCGACTAAGGCCCAAAGAGCACGATGATCATTCTTTTTTTCAGGGCTTCCTCAAACGATACTGTAGTAAGGTGCATCAATAGTGACGAAAATGATGAGCGCGGATGTAGGTTCGAGGAGTGTATGTGTACGCACATGCGCACCTTTCTGAGAGTGTGGCTCAAGCTCACTGGCATCGAGCGCGTACTTTGCCCGCACGAAGTCGTTCCAGTGGGACGCCATGTTAATCAGGCTGAAAGCAAGCGAACAGTCCTCGTGGGCCCAGCCCGGTTAAATTTCGGTCGAGTTCTCCGCGCTGGCTGTGAAGGACAATGGGGGGAGGCGTGCCACTGGCGCCGAGTTTACAAGGTGAAGAAGAAGGAGTTCTTGAAAAAAACTATGAAAGCGGACGAAGGCTACATAGGGTACAAGAATGAAGATATATGGAGCCAGGAGATCAGAGGTGATACTGCTAGAGTGCGCAGTAAGTACAGATTTTGGAAACCTGAAAGTTTCAGCTGCTAGCTAGCAAATACTGCAAGTCTTCATGTCAACTATGTCGTTGTTTCCCATAGTTTTCCACGGCACATTGTATTCCTGTGACAGTAAACGCTGTTTCCATTTATTTCTTCTGCCTGAATGCGTTTATAAGCAAAAGTCAATATAAAGCATGAGTGATATGTGGTCATAAATTAGTATTTTAGGCACATTCATGGTTTTGAATATTAAACGATGTGTAAACAAAACCTGCTGGCACTTCTGTTTCAGAGAAATCTCAACTGTGCACGTCTTTACTAAGGGTTTGCGAATGTTTCAAAGTTCGAAATCGAGAATCGAATATCTTTCCATTCCATTTCTTGAGAGAATCAAATAATGTTTGTTGTTAATATTACGAAATTATTCGAATTACATGTCATATTTCCGAATGGGTTGGTATTAAGGTAGTTTGCTTCGACGTCTCCTTCAAAAAGAACCCACTCTGATGTCCCACAGCATGCTGCCGCGATCACAGTCTATGCATTAAAAACGGTTCAGCTCCGTGGCCCGGTCCATTCATGTGGGTTTGTTCATGGTGCTCATACATGAGCTTCATGATTTTGTGATGCGGTAGGGTTGTGTGATGGATGATGGATGATAGGTTGTGGGTGATGGGCAGGGTTAGCTAAATATAGCAAACTAGAAAAGGGTGCCCGATCTTTGACGCATAGTTCCTATCTCACGCCTCATATTAATGACCTGCGGTAGCAGCCATGTTTGGGACCGCCTTCATTTGTTACACACTGCACCTGTAACACGGTGAAATAGGTGAAAGATCATCATTTTACTTGCGTGGAATAAAGTCACCTATACTTATTGCACTGACACCCTAGTCCGGCAATACAAATATAGGAAAGAAAACGAACGGAAATATTAAGACATACTTTTCCCATATTTGACAACTGTTTTTGGTGAACGCCTTAATGATTTAAGATTTCATTGTACGGTGAGTAAAGAAACAACTCAGCGCACCTTTCTTTACTCTCTGCTTTTCTTCGGTAACGATTGAAAAATAATTATGTCACTCCAAACATGGTTTTCTATCATAGATGTTTCGTAGTGAAGGGAAAGACAATGAATTTGCCTGAGACACTATCAATGTGTTCTGATCCAGCACTTTTCTGAGAAAAAAGCAGTAAGGTAGCAAACAAATATAACCAAAGGACGAATAAAAAAAGGATACATCTACTGCAGACGAAAAAAGTTCTCGTTATCTCAGTGAGTAAGACTATTATCTCATGTGGGTGAAACGGTATGGTAATATAATGCTCCCTCTTTTCATTAGGACTTCCTAAGCTGTTCATGTTCGTATTAAAAGCAGCGCACTTCTATGCTTTGGCGAAGTAGCGGTAGACGCAGTCCACATATAGTTTTTAACTTGAACGAAAACATCTTCAACGGAGGTCCGTCTGGTTGGGTTTTTGAGATAGTTGAGAGAAAAAACTAACGCCAACCAATATTTTAATTTAGCCCAACGTTTCGGGACCAACTAGGTCCCTTCTTCAGGGGTGACTAAGGTGTGCCAGCAGCAGCGGGGTGTTGCCTTCACTCTCCCTTTGTTAGCCCGTGGCGGAGTCCACTAACGTACGCAGAGGGGAGCGTTCCTGGAGTTCTATTCATCGCCGCCTTTGTGAGCCGGATGTCCCACGACTCCACATGTCGCCTCTTGAACAGGTTTGGCTCCACGGCCAAGACGCTCACCTCCTCGAAGGCTATTGAGTGTGTTGTGTTGTGTTGTGTTGTGTTTAATGGCGCATAAGCGGCTAAGGCTATCATGCGCCAAGAACAAGGTTTAGTAAAATTGGCTCGAGCAAAGTTTGAAGACAAAGTGTATAAAAACAGTGGTGCAAAAGGGCCTAAAAGTTATTTTTATTACCTGGCTGATTAAATACAAACACTTCAGAAATGGCTGTTTGCAGAAGCTTTTAAAAGTTGGTTAACCTCCGTGGACATCCTTGGCTTGGCAAGGATCTCGAGGCCCCCAACTACTCAGATAAAAACCTCAGCCTCCTTCTCAGGACTGAGAACGTGGCTGAGGTGTATCGTTTTAAGTAGAGAAGCACAGGGTAAGAAATTACAGTTTTTGAAGAACACCGGCTTCCTTTAAAATGCTAAAAACATCAAGCATACTAACGGGTGCATGTTCAGCTAAAATCAACGCTGGATGAAATGGAATATGTTCTTTGTAAAATGTAGCAAAATGTTTTTTCCTTACTGATTCAAGTTTTGTGCATGATAGTAGTATGTGGTTTACGGTAAGTTCATGTCCGCATTGCTCGCAAACAGGTTTGTCTTTCTTTGTTAGCAGGAAGTTGTGTGTGAGATGTGTGTGTCCAATACGGAGACGGCATAAAATAACTTCGATGAATCGTTTTTGTTGTGAGCATGATTTCCATTCGCCTATGGTGGGTTTTACTAAATGTAGCTTATTATTTCTTTCGATGTTCCATTGTGACTGCCATTTATTTCGTAATTTGCACTGCACCAACCTCATACCATCTTTGTAAGGAATGTACACTTTCTTTATTTCTTTGTTCCGAGCTTTTCCAGCACATTCATCTGCCTTCTCATTGCCAGTGATTCCAATGTGACTGGGGACCCAGCAAAATTTTATGTCTTGTCCCTGTATTGTGGAGCTTGTTATGTTGTGTATGATATCACCAATTAGTGGTGTCACTGCATTTATATGGTGAAGTGAGGTTAGTATGCTCAGAGAATCAGTGTAAATGATACTGTTCTGAATGTTCTTATTTATTATTTTTTCTACAGCTAGCAAGACTGCGTAACACTCGGCGGTGAAAATGGATGCACACTCAGGTAGCCGTACTATTTTTTCCCAATTATTCTGAACTACAGCACTTCCCACGCAGTGCGCCGATTTTGATCCATCGGTATAAAATGCTTCGTATTCTCCGTATTTTTCGTTTAGTGCTAAATACTCTTGTAATATCTGTTCATGCGGTGTATGTTTCTTCTGAAATTGTGTTAATGTGAAGTCGCACACAGATGGTAGGCAGTACCAAGGCGGGAGTGGATCACGTTTGCGGGCAATATTAGGCAATGTGTCCATTATATCTAGTTCTTGGCATTTCTCTTCAAACCGGAGAAGTGGCCTGATTGCGAGGGGTCTGTTGGTAAATAGTGTTCGGGATGGGCACTTTGTAACGAGTGGGTAACAGATGTGTTTAGGCTGGGAACGGATCTTTAAAATGTATGAGCATGTGAGCGTTGTTCTTCTGTCTGCAAGTGGTGGTTCATTAGTTTCTACGTACAGGCTTTTTATGGGTGACGTCCTATATGCACCAGTTGAAAGGCGCAATCCCAAATTGTGCACAGGATCCAGTCGCTTCAAGTACGATGGCCTTGCTGATCCATACACTATGCAACCATAATCTAGAATGGAACGTACCACAGAGCGATAAATCTGTAGAAGGTATACCCGATCAGATCCCCAGTGTTTGCGTGAAAGGACTTTCAGTATGTTCAGTGCTAGCGACGCCTTCTTTTTCAGTGCGTTTATGTGAGGCAGGAAAGTAAGTTTTTGTCGAAAATGATGCCTAGAAATTTGTGTTCCTTTTTTAAAGGCAGCTCGGTTTGGTTTAGGTGTAATGTTGGATTTGTGTGCAAGCCTCGTTTGAGTGAAAAAAGTAAGGTCACTGTTTTCTGTGGTGAGAACTGGAAACCATTCTTGTCTGCCCATGTTGCCATTTTGTTGATTGTAAGCTGTACTTGTCGTTCGCATGTGGATATATTGGAAGATGTGCACGCTATCTGAAGATCATCAACATACATTGAATACATAATGGACCTTGGGATTATTTTTCTAATAGAATTCATTTTTACAACGAAGAGAGTTGTGCTTAAAATGCACCCTTGAGGAACTCCATTTTCCTGAATGAAGTCCCTCGAAAGGGTCGAGCCTAGGCGGACATTAAATGAGCGGTTAGACAAAAAGTCTTTAATAGAGTTCAGCATTCTGCCACGGATGCCGAGCTCAGCTAAGTCCAGGAGGATCCCGAACCTCCAGGTTGTATCATATGCTTTTTCTAAATCAAAAAAGACGCTAAGACAGTGCTGTTTGTGTATAAAAGCTTCTCTAACTGTATTTTCGAGACGGACTAGGTGATCTGTAGTGGAGCATCTTTTCTTAAATCCACACTGATGGATATCAAGCAGTTCACAGGATTGAAGAACAAAGGTTAGTCTGATATTTAGGACACTTTCGAAGGATATGGCGAGGCAACTGGTTAAGGCTATGGGTCTATAACTGCTAGAAGAGGTTGGGGGTTTACCAGGTTTAAGGAACGGTACAATAATAGCTTTCTTCCAGGCTTCAGGTATTTTCCCTGACATCCAAACTGTGTTGAAGAATCTTAGAAGTGCTTCTGTGGCAGGCTCAGAAAGATGTGCGAGCATTTCATAATGTATATGGTCGGGTCCTGGAGCAGTTTTTTTTCCGGCAGACAGTACTCTGTTGATTTCTTGGCGGGTAATTAGACTATTGTATTTTTCATTTGCACCTCCAGTTGTTGGTGGCCTCTGTTTTTCAGCTGTATTTTTGTATTTTAAAAAGGACTGCGTGTAGTGTGATGAACTTGAAACTGCAGTGAAATGTTCCCCTAATATGTCTGCCTGTTCGTCTATGCTTGTTTGTGTTCCGGGTGTTGTTAAAAAAGGAATTGTGAATGGTGAAAAGTTACCGTTTATTTTTCGAACCTGCTCCCACATTTTTTTTAGATGGGATCTGACTGTTGATAGTTGAAACATAATTCTGCCATGAAGCTTTTTCGGCACTGCGACGGACATACAGAGCTTTAGCTTTTGCCTTTTTAAAATTTAGGAAATTTTCATGCGTCGGATACCTACGGAATTTACCCCAAGCTCTGTTTTGTGGTTTTTTCGCTTCTTTACAGCCTTTGGTCCACCATACTTTATTGTTTTGTCGCGCCACTCCTGATGACTGAGGAATAGCTATGAGTGCGGCAGTTATGATACAATTAGTGAACTTTTCGTTTATCTGGTCAACGGTAAGATTTCCTAAAACTATATCTTCTAAAGTTGCCTTTGCTCTAAAAAGTGACCAGTCGGCGAGGTGAAGCTTCCAGCGCCGTGGCCTTGTGGGGATTATTTCCGGTGGTGATGTTAAAGTGATTAGTACAGGGAGGTGATCGCTGCCATATGGATTGTCAATGACGTCCCAGTTAAAATCGTTAAAAACAGAAGGTGAACTAAACGACAAATCTAAAAAGGTCATTTTCCCTGAGGTAGGGGAGCAGTATGTGGCTTTTTCTGTATTTAAAAGGCATACATTATTTGTGAGGATAAAATCTTCAATTATTTGACCTCTAGAGTCACAGTGCTCGCTTCCCCAAAAAGGGGAGTGAGCGTTAAAATCCCCGACTACTAGATATGGTTCTGGAAGTTCATCAATGAGGCCTTGTAGATCGTGGACTGTTAGTGTGAGATGTGGAGGAATATATACAGAGCAGATTGTAATTGTTTTGTAGCTGACAATGCTGACTGCAACTGCCTCAAGTTTTGTTTTCAGTCTGATCTCTTGAGCAGGGACGCCGCTTTTCACTATGATGGCTACGCCTCCCGATAGTCGGCTCGCCTGTTCCCGATCGCGGCGGAAAACAGTGTAATTCTTAAGGAAGTTATTTTTTGGGGGACCAAATTTGTTTCTTGTAGACATAAGGCGACAGGAGCGTGTGCTCCTAGTATGTCTTTTATGTCACTGTAATTGTGTAAAAGTCCTCTACAATTCCATTGTATTATGAAAGCCATCTTATTTTTGTGTTTGTATCGGGTGAAAAACTAGATCAAGTTTTTGATGGCTCCGTGACTCGGGGCCTGTCTTTTTTTGATCGATCCAGAGAGCTCCGCCGACCGTCCGACGGGGACGGCGCGGGGCTGCCCGGGGTCGTGTCCATCGCCTCTGCGGAGGCGCTGGACGACCGTGCAGAAGGCACGTTCACGTTCGAGTTTGACCTCGACCTGTGGGAAGAGGTCTTGAGGCCCGCCGACCCGGGGGTCTGCGCAGCCTGACTTGGAGTTGGCAGAGTAGCGTGAGCTACTCCACCAGACGGCGCGGATGGCCCCGCCCCAGGCTCACTACGTGTGACCGGGACAGGTGCCGAAGCCTGGTGTGGTGCGCCGCGCCCACGCACCACATCGGCGAAGTTTTGTTTTGTTGTGAAGGAGAATGAGTTGGTGAGTGCAAAACGCCTTCCCGCTTCTTTAAATGAAATGTTTTCCTTTGTCTTTATGGTGATTATCTCCTTTTCTTTTTTCCAGGACGGACACGCCCTGGAGTATGCTGCATGGTCACCTTCACAGTTTGCGCAGTGCGGGGCTGCGTCACATTGATCAGAATGATCCTTCGAGGCGCATTTCGCGCACGTTTTCCGGCCGCGGCAACTTTGTGAGCCGTGACCGAACCTTTGGCACTTGAAACATCGGCGAGGGTTGGGAATGTATGGTCTTACGTTAACTTTCAGATAACCTACTTCGACTGTGTCGGGCAGTGTGCTGGTGTTGAACGTCAGGATCATGTGTTTTGTGTCTATTTCCTTATTATCCTTCCGGATCTTGATTCTGTGAACATCTATCACGTCTTGGTCACTAAGACCTTCGAGCATCTCTTTTTCAGTGATGTGGACAAAGTCATTTTCGGATATAACGCCTCGGACGGTGTTCAGAGATCGGTGTGACGTCACGGAGACAGGAATATCCCCAACAGATACAATGTTTACGAGTTTTGAGTGTTGGACGTTGTCACGCAGTTCGAGCAGTAAGTCACCGCTAGCCATTTTAGATACCTTGTAGCCAATGCCCAAGGCTTCTGTCAAACACTTTGACACTAGGAAGGGGGACAGGATTCTAGCTTGTTTATCTTGTACTTCACTATGGATCACATGGTACTTAGGAAAACCGACTTTTCTTTTTTGAAAAAACTCTTCTGCTTCGTTCCGCCCTCTCTTGAGAGAGCGATCTAGTTTGGAAAAAGGGGGAGCCATAAAAATTCTAGTTTTTCGGTCATGGTGCCAGCCACCCACCATGGAGCCCAACAAGGGGACGGGACAGGAACTTGCGAGCAAGTCCTGCCCACGCCAGCTGTACACCTTAACTATAATCTAATATGACTCAACTCAGGGTAGTTGGTCACACACGGTTAACCCTCGCCGCCAGGAAAAAGAGGAAAAAACAAAGAAAAGAGGAGGAGACAGGAGAGTTGTAAGAAAGGGATAGGAAAGTGAAAGATAGAGGGGAGGATAGGAAAAGGCGACTGCCGATTTCCCCCGGTCGGGTCAGGCTGGAGGTGCCGTCTACAGGAAGCTGGGGCCAAAGTGGTGTGTTGCCTCCGCCGAGGGGCCTCAAGGGTCCAAACGCTCGGCATCGGCTCAACCACCAGGATCCCCTTTTCCCCGGACACGGCGATGCCATGCACGGCTAAGCGCGGATGCTCGGGTCCGCGGTGACGCATTGTTCACCATCATCCCCCTGCGGGGATGTCCCTGCGGATGCTCGGGTTAACCCCGTGGTGTCGCCACTCACCAACGTCTGCATGCTGCAGACGCCTCCCTGCAGGGAGGCTATTGAGTGGTCGGCGCGCTCACCCCCTCGCCGAACACTGCGTGTGTATATATATATATATATATACGTGTGTGTGTGTGTGTGTGTGTGTGTGTGCGTGCGTGCGTGCGTGCGTGCGTGTGTGTGTGTGTGTGTGTGTGTGTGTGTGTGTGTGTGTGCGTGCGTGCGTGCGTGCGTGCGTGCGCGCGTGCGTGCGTGCGTGTGTGTGTGTGTGTGTGTGTGTGTGTGTGTGTGTGTGTGTGTGTGTGTGTGTGTGTGTGTGTGTGTGTTTTTCGAGAGCATATAGCGAAGTATAAGCTTCATTAAAGGAAACATTTTTATTTGAGCCGACGTTTCGAACGGAGGACAGATCTTTTTCAGGATTTGTCTTCCCTGGTGTTTCTCCTTTTATAGGGCTTGGGCAGACAATATATATAAAAATAAATTCCTACAAAAAAAATAAATTAATAGAAACTCATTTCAAATGCATTTGCAATAGAGTTTGGCAGCTACGGTGCTCAGGTAGTACGTCGCCGTTTAGGCGCTTTCATCAAAATAAATTAGAGGCGAAAAAATAGCCACATAGCTCAACTCTGCGCACTTGATGAACCAGTTCTCTAAAACACGATAAATTTAGGCCTTGGGTAAACAGCAATGCACTCTAGTTAAGCCTTTGTGCACTATTCGATTGTGACACTTCAATCTGCTCCATAAAGTTGTCCTTGTGTGTTGAGCAAAGTGCAATGGAGTATCAAAAAATTCCCAGCTTCGAAATGCGTCGCCCGACACCCTGCAGAAACGGGGTGCTTAACCTCTGCCGTCACCGCCTCCGTGCCTTTAGCAATCTCGGTTTGCGCGACCGCTTTCGAAACATCGCTGCAGACCACGGCTGTGAATGGTGCCCAATTGAGCGCTGCGCGACAGGATGCAATTCCGTGTGAAGGCGTCGCGCTTCGAAGCGCGCTGTGGGCGCTGCGCAACCGGGCCCTTGGCTACTGTAGACGCGGGTCAGCGCTCGCCACAGTGGCGATTTAATGAATGCAGGCGCCTCCATATGGATCGAGTTTAATGAAGCGTGAAATGCAACGGTGTGGGATAAGAAAATAAGCGACAAAATAAGAAGGCGCTTCAACAGGCTTGCACATAGTGGTGGAAGGGGCTAGGGACGGAAGCGAGAGAAGATGGGGAGGAGTTGGCGGCGCTTTCCGCTGAACGCGTACGAGTTTCTAGGATTGGTTGCGTAGTTTTTTGCACAGCATCAATGAAGCGGCGGCGAATGGGACATACCAAATGGCAGCAGCTCAGGAGGGTGAGGTATACTGCTGCGCATGCAATGTGAGCACTTGTTCACGCACGCACAGCACATGCGGTGTCCGCTGACGCGCAATACAGCGGCTTTCGAGAGCGTTTGAGTCGTGGAGAGATGTCGCGTCCTCGACTGTAGGGTGTCAGCGTTGGTGTGCTGCTGCTTCTCAGTTTCGCTCGACTGCTCATTTTCGTTCTGACAATCCCCAGAAAAAAAAAAGACAAATGAAAATTAGCGTTGTATGATGCAAGCTATGCTTTCGTGCGTATCTGGGCGAGTTTTGTTCAGCATAATTTAGTGCGCTTGTTATTTTTGCTTCCTTTTTTGCTGATTGCATGCGGAATCTTTTGAGGGACTTTGAAAAAAAGAGAGAGAAAGAAAGGAAGAGTGCAACACCCAAATACAGATAGGTGGAAAGTGCTTGAACGTATCACTCTGCGAGAAATCAGTTGTTCTCTGCCGAAAACTTCAAATACATTGTCCTGTCTTTATTCTCATATTATAACATGAATATAAGATTTACGAGTGGCACCTATAACTTCAGAGCCGCATGAGTGGGTGGGCTTGTAAAGTATACCGCACATAAAGGCTTGCCGCACCAACATATCGGGCAATCAGCACAGGAGTCCCCGGATAAAGCCTACTCGGACGAGCGCAGGCCGATATTTACAGGCGATGGCCCTGAAATTAGCGTCGCGTAATTTGTAGATGCAGGCCAAATGGTCATTTGTGGCAAATAAGCACAGAAAGCACCAGCTCAAATCTCGCTCTTTCTTCGCTGCTTCCCATGACACACATCACTGAACAGGACCAGACAATCTTGCTTGGACTATGTTGAAACATATGGTGCGCTGTGTCATATTGACTTTTGCCATGTAGGAGAGGCGTGATTGCATATCAGCTCCTTGCGACTGAAGGTTACGGCAGAAATTTATCTGTATTTATTTTCGTCCATGAATAATTTAAAATCGCCATTGGAGCACACACTTTTTGTGCATTTTGCTCAAGGCATCAGCGTGGACATCACTGTTGCCACGGCGGCTTAGACGGTTGTTTTCGTGGCCTCCGACAGCTATAAGCTATATTACTTGGTGGTTTCCAAAAGACTTCCGCGGACTCGGTCCAGACCAAAGGGGCGGCAGCGTGTTTGGTTGCGGGAAAGCCCGCTTGCCGTGCGTGGCCAGCGAAGCTCCATAGAGAGTTCATAAGGCCTTTTGTGCGCACCTCCGAAGATCTAGAATCTGCGTGCCTGTTAGTAGCTTCTCCGGCGAGGATGGAAGAGAGAGCGCCAGCTGCTCGCACCTTCAAGAAAGGTAACAATTGCAGTCATTCCCCGCTAACGACTCCTTTAGTCGACATTCAGGAAACGAGACGGATGAAACAATCTGACAGGAAAAAGAACGCAGCGCTCTGGCAATCAGTGGATGGTTGCGCCCCAACTAGAGCTGAAATATAAACGCTAATGCAGCGCTGCAGTCAGCTTTGGATCCTCTACACATACGAGTGCCTCCTTTCGTTTTTAATAAAAAAAATTAGGCAGTGCGTTAGCTCGGCTATGTCAGGTTATGCGTAGCGTGAGCGCAGCTCCACGGCGCGGCGCGCCTGCTACCCTCGGAACACGCGCCGGCGCCGCCGCATACGCCAGGTCTATGAGGGCATGGATCTCGAATGCGCAGCTGGCGGGTCTCCTCCGTGCAGATGCGGCGGTGGAGTGAGCGCGTGGCGGCGGCGGCGTCTCCGGCGCACCAGATGCGCAGCTGTGACGTCACTCGTTCGTCGCGCATGCGCAGCTTGGCTCAGCCACTCTCAAGCGAAACTGCTCATCCACGGCCAGTGTAGCTCACGCTACAAAACAGCTTTAGATACTCGACGTCACTCTAAATGTGTTTTTAGCACCAACAGGGACAGATAATCGCGGCAGTTGTTCGTAACAAATTTGCAGGTTAAAGCCGGAAGGAAGTTCCCTGTTTCTCATGTCTTCAAGAGTAGAGCCAGGCTGCCGGATTCACATAGTCCTATTTTATTTTGTGAAGGTTACGAGAAATTTTGTTAGTAGTCCTGCTTTCCCCAGTGGTTACTCTCTCCTCTCGAGTGCGCCTACTCTGTTCGCACACAAATGAATCAGCAGCGCGAACCGAGTTAGATGGCCCAGATCCTCGGCGAAAGGAAAACACTAGTCACAGCTCCACCTCGAATGTCTGGCAGCATTACTGGTGTTAGGGCCCTCGTCTCTGCTTCGTCTATCATCTGCACGGCGCATGCCAGCACAATCACCGCTTTTTGAAAGCGCTAGGGTAATCTCCATCCCCTTCACCTTCCTCAACTCGGCCCCGAACCTTTGGTGTCCAAGCGTCCCTACCTTTCTCTGCGCTTCACCATATCCATTTCCCCAGACGTACGGCCAGCACGATGGTGGCAATTTTCGGCAAAAAAAAAAAATGATTCCCTACCGATCCGTACCGGTGCCACGAGAGCTCGGGGGGAATTCGTTCATCCCGAGAGAGCGAACGCAAATGTTTCGAATGCTGCATAGACCGCTGCGTGGCGCTTCCTCAAGTCGCCTTTTCAATGATGAAAGGGCGTTGCGACAGGCTTGTCCTACGCAGCTGTAGCCGCTTGAGAATTACGAAACGAACTATCCACATTTAAATGCCTCTGCCGAGTGAAACTTCCTCACAATGAGAGTTGCGCTCCAGCTTCTTCGCGATTGAGCATATGAGGGTATATGTTCTGTAACCCTTTATGATGCGTCATTTCATGTGCGCTTTATTTAAACCTCAGTGTCGTAAGGACAGTCGGTAATCTATCAGCGATGGTTGAACCTCCATTCATTTCCGTGGTCACTCTTGCTACGAATGTGCGTGTTGCGTGCGTCCATGGATGTTTATGAATGCGTATGCGCGCGCACGTGTATATGAGCGTGTGTGGAGAGCTTGCGAGCGTGCGTGCGTGCGTGCGCGAGCATTAAACATGGGTTAAACTAATCGGCAGCGTGATGCATGAATAGATCGATTTTTTGCTGGTCTACTCTTAAGGCTACGTATCGATTACTTGGACAAACCTATGAACAGAGCTGCTACATGTGTGGTTTGGCGACGGCGTCAATAAAAAAAATTAAGAAGAGGCAGAAGACGAGAGCCACGTCACAAGCAATAATTGAGAGATTCGGCATAGTGAGACCGTGGCAGGTATTGTGATCCGCTTCCGCCTGTTCGGTGATTGGTCCCTGCATGACAGTACGACTACGCGGGCCGTTGCGAGAGACTCTCCTTCGCTCATCAAGGCTGCTAAGGTTCAGCTGAAAGAGCACTCACGGAGTGTGTCAGTCACCCTGACATGTCGCTCCCGCAATAAATATACGCAGAAGGCCCCGCCAAGCAACGGTCAGTGACGTTGCTTGTTGGCGACTTCCGCGCTTACGCGATAAATGAATTGTTCAAGAATGGTGCTTATGTGTGTGCGTGCGTTCACCTGTATATGTGTGCCTGCGTGAGTTCGTGTTTCCATGTGCGTATAGGCGCGCGTGTGTGTTTGCGTGTGCCTTGTCTTCGTCGGCAGTTTTCTCCCGTTCGTAATACGGCAACGGCACTCGCCACTTACAGCTGGTGTCAGTGCGCATGTTTACTCTTTAATTTATTAAGAAAATCTAGAATTTAAATGTCGTACACCTTTATTATCAGTCTTTGCAGAATTGTGCTTGTGCGCGCGCGCGCGTGCGTGCGTGCGTGCGTACGTGCGTTTGCACACGCTTGTGAGTGTGACTTGGTGTCTGTGTAAGTCGCTGCATGGCACGTTATGCTCGTATGTGCCCGTGCGTTCGTGAGTTCGTGAGTTCCTGCGTGCGTGCTTGCGTGCGTGCGTGCGTGCCTGTGTGCGTCCTAAGGTAGACATGTAGGAAGAGTCTATGTCATTGTTCCTTCAAACGGAAATAAAAATTGTTGGATGCTTCTCGCATGGACAGCCGGTCCTGAAGGCATTCCGGCGCTGTGTTTACGTGGCAAGTTGACTTTGCCGCACTCATGATGGAAAATGATTCCATTAGTCGTTTGATCAACCGCCTCTGTCTCTTTTACATCGTTTCTTCCCTTCCCTTCAGTGCAGGGCATCCAACCAGAACACACTTCCGGTTAACCCCTTCTTTCCCCTTAGTCTATTTATTCTGTTTCTTCCCACTGACAAACACTGCAAGGTTAAGTCACTAGAACTCGCGAAAAAACAAAGGCCTCTCTTTTTAGCATCTGCTAGGACGCACAATTACCTTTCTTGTTTTTATATTCCTAAATATCTAGACACTTGTCATGTACTTACGTTGTTTAAACTGCAACATTTTGGATCGTCAAAGGGCTATTAGTTTCTCGTTTAGGAACACCATCTGAGCCTGTTTTCTTTTATTCCCGCACAGAAAATGAGCCGTATAACCGTAAGTAGAGGCAGTATCCGCGGCTCGCTATCGGCTTCGTGCACAAAGCCGTTAAAACGAAGCTTCCGTTTTCCCGAGCGACATGCTAGCGAAGCTTCGCCTACGCAAGGCTAATGTGGGCCTCCGATATGAGGTAAGGAGGCCCATTAGATTCTCATTATGCACAACAAAGAGCGTCATTATTTCCTAATCTTTCCTGGCAGATAGTGATGAAATGCGTATGTAGGCTATGGAATTATTTAAGCTTGTTATTTGTCAGCGGATGAGGTAACCTGCGCTCTCAGCTTATCACATTTGGAAAAAAAATGTTTACCGGGACTCGCCTTTTATATATATATATATATCTGCCCACCCTCACTACCCCCTCTACTACCGCTGTACGAATATTGTTAATGTACAAACAGCAAATTAGAGGTTTTCATGGTCGTGTCCTCAGGGCGCTGGGCTTTTCTTATGGTTTAAAGATTGGTGGACAGTGTGTCTTTATAGTGAATTAAAGCAAAAGCCATCAAGGAAATTTTCTCAATTTGTACATCTTTCTTTTTGGGGGGGGAGTGAGGAGGGGGGGGGGGGGGGGGGGAAGAGCATATCAGCATTTTACCCAGAAAAGGGCAAATTTTGTGCTTTCTTTCGTTTTGATTCCGTATGCCGCGTGAGGATAGTAGGGGTCGTATACTTACTTGGCTTTCGTACAGATTTGGAGGGAAAGCGTACAGATGTAATACCCCGTTTGGTAAGCGCCGGCAATTGTCAGCATTGTTCAGTAGTGTACAGGTTCTCAGAGGAGGAACATATGGTGCATGCCCGTAAGCATAACCAGCAATTCTGGTATAACCAACGCACACAGGTGAAAAATTTACACGCGCGCCGGGTAAAAGGAAGAGCAGGTAACTGATCGCGCATCTTCTCTCTTCTTCGTGCATTTGTGGCCGACATTACAGTCCCTCTCTTCAGACCTCCCTAAAGGCACTTTCCTGGACACATTCTTGTCCGTTCATTCTACAGGGACCCTTGGCGCGATAACCCAGGGGATGTATGGCACCCGGGTGTGTGGTGAAAAACCGCAGGGGTGACCCGCGCGCTTCGCTTCATGTCTACCTCCCGGTTTCACACGTCCCATTAAACTGTCCGGGCAGGGTGGGCTGAAGCCGAAGCAGAAAAAGAATTATGAGCAAGAAAACAGATTTCGTTCAATGGCGCTTTATCTTGAATGCCCAGAGGAACTGAGTCGGAGTACTTTCCTCATCTAAGCCTTGGGCATTGCAGACTCGAAAGCCGAACATTTAACCGCCGGAGAAACCCTCCTTTCTTGTCGTGTGCTTACTACCCTTTGTTTAAGGTGAGCCTCCAGAAAAACACCCACCCTTTTCAAACCAGTCAGTGCTTGTGCGGCCGTTGGGGAAGAGAGGGGGTGGGAGAGAAGAAGCTTTCCTTGTTTCTGTTACAGCCGACAGACATGGTGTATACTTGTCGGGTTTAAAATGCGAGACCTATCGCCGCAACGAGCTTCATTTTAACTTGAGCTCTCAGAAACGTATATTTATTGGCGTTTTTAAGCTTGTGGCAGCCTGATGCCAAGCACACTTTAGTGCTAGCGAATCAAACGGGCTCAGCTACTAAGTAGAGCAGAAAATATTTGCAGTACTCAATCCTCTTAAGTATGTGCGTTGATGATGGCAAAAGTAGCGAAATTGTGTAGTGGTTCTATTTCTAATAGCCTCCCACTTACCCAGGGAAGAGCACACCTGGAAGCCTATGCACACAACTCGCCACTTACAGTGCAGCGATGGACAGTGTGTAAGCGATCGGTGTGAAATCGAGTGGGGTAAGATTAAGCCTACCGAGAAAAATTCAAAAATGAAGCCATGCGACGCAAGGAACACACCGAAACAAAGTCGCGTGCGCTAGCTATACGTGTGTTGATAAATTTATCAGACCGCGGTCATAACCATGGACCTTTGTTTCAGCGCCAAGGCAAAATAAGTCGTGCGCTCACGGCAAAGGTGAGCCTTTTCATTTCTTGCCGCACATACACATGCAAGGAAGGGCACGGTGGGTGTGCCTGTCTCGCTTTTCTGAATAGCGATCTGTCATTCTCCCGTCTGCCAAGAATATCTCACCCCCCACCGTTCTCATAATGTTTTCTCTAGTTAGATAACCTGCAGGTGGCAACCTCTTCTTTCGACAAAATTTCTCGCGCGTCTCGCAAATACAGCACTGCTTGTCTTCGTCATTGTTTTTGTTTGCTCCCTTTATTGCTTTGATGTTATCCTGCAGCTCAGTTTAACGTGATCATACCGTGGACTGAGCGTCACAATGACCGTCAGGCTACGACAGCAGTGCAAAAGGAGCGTCTGTCACTCTTACCACGCAAAAGCGGGACCTTTTTTGCGGCGCGACGGAACCAGCACTGTCGAGGCTGCTATTGTCAGCGCGTCTGCGTACCGCTACCCCATTAATATCCTGCAACGTTGGTGAACCTGGAGACGGTGCCACCTAATAAGAAACCTAAGTGACAAAGCTGCTAGCGTGTCTAGCTGATAAGCCAATGGCCAGGAAGGCGACAAAATCATGCTAGCCGATCACTAAACATTCTTACATGCATATTCATATAAGGACTGGCTAATGCCAGATCATATCACAGCTCCCCTCTACAACATTGATCGGTGTTGAGGGTTCAACTGAAATTGAGGACCATGAAACGAGCTACGGAAAGGAAAATGGTAGTTGTAACGTTGAGAGGCAGGAAAAGGGCAGAGTGGATCAGGGATCAAACGTAGGTTAATGACATCCTAGTTGAAATAAAGAGGAAGAAATTGGCGCGCGCAGGGCATATAAAGTGAAGGCTAGATAACCGATGACTCTTAAGAGAGCAACAGAATTGATTCCAAGAGAAGGCAAGCGTAGTAGGGGGTGGCAGATATTTAGATGGGCGAATGAGATTTAGAAGTTTGCAGTGATAGGATGCCTGGAGCTGGCAGAGGACTGGGTTAATTGGAGAGATATGGGAGAGGCGTTTCCCTGCAGTGGAGGAGGAAAACTTTTATTCTTTGTTTACAGTCAGAGGTTCATGGGGCGAGCCGGAAGGGCCCGCCCCTTACAAACACTAGGAGGGATCCCTAGTCCGGGATCCCTGTAGCTTCCGCAGCGGCCCGGGCTCTAGCTACCAAAGCCAGCTGGGATTGGAGTTGGGATCAGCCGCGCAGGGCAGCTTCTCAGTCCTCTGGGGTGGGGGGGAGGTGGGGTGGGCAGGTAGGATTGGAAGGGCATGCCCACACCATGTGGTAGGTGTCCGAAAACTTCTCCTCACAGTGCGGGCACGTGCCCGAGAAAGAAGAACTGAAGCGCCTGAGTACTGCCGGGCGCAGTACAGTATTGGTATAGAGGCGGAGAAGCCAGCGCTCCTCCCACTGGTGAGGCCTTTACAGGGAGGGCGACAGAGGTCATGAAAGGTTTGATAAAGAGAGGTGATCTCTCTAAATGTGGTGGCCGGATTGAAATTGAATTCTGGATCTGGCCGCGGATGAGGCGATGCCCTTTGAGGAAGTGCGCGGGCGGCTGCGTCGGCTGCCTCGTTACCCTCAATACCCGCATGAGCCGGAGCCCACACGATGGTACGATGGGTCGGAAACCCCGTGTACTCGCATGTGTGGAGGATTTTGAAAGCACGGTCTGGAATATACTCTTGCAATGGGCGTAATAAGACTGATGATCAAGATGATGAAGATGCGTTTGGAGCGGCGGGAAAGCATAGATTCAAGGTAATTTATATGGGACTCATTCCTTCATGAAAGCAATACTTCAGCATTCGTATGCAGATCCGTAAAGCCGTCATAGCGAGCGTTTGTCGGCGATGATAGCAGGGAGTTTACAATGGCGTTCCGAAAATGCGCTGGCCTGTACTCGTATCACAGGCAAGGAAAGAGCTTTGGGATCATATGGTTTTGCTCTTACGATTCGTCATCATGTCCATCTTTCTGAATAATATACATGCTTCCGTATCAGACTAGAATTCTAAGAAGTTAGCCTTAACATTGAAAAACAAATAAGTCTTTGTATAACAGCCTTATTTTGCAACATATCTACGGAGTTCCCACTTGAAAAGACGTTGTGGTCATAATGTCGACATCGCAGTGTTATTTATTTCGCGGATGACTTTTTTATTCAATGCCTTTTGTCGGGCACATCTCAAGATATTATTCCACTAAAAAGCGGACGGATGAAGCAAGTTGACAGAACAGAATATTCTAAAAAGAATGCTAACGCCAGTCCCACGATCAAAATTCTTAGGCAGTATAGAAATGAAATAGACGCTGTGCCATTCCATTTCGTATTACTTTTTTCACTTCATCCGCGGCCCAATAGACGACACGCCCCCACTGTCGCCTGCCTCTTATTTGTGTCGCCAGGATGGAGTATCTCGAAAGCAAAACAATCGCTGTAGTATTCCGATTTTAATTCTCGTGCCAAGCGTGATCGCTTCAACAGCGAGTTCCATGCATTTAAGTTTAGAAAAACGAGAGTAGAAGTTTCCCCGACTAAGAAACAAAAATAAATTGGAATATTGCACTAGGTTCTGCACATGCCTTGACGCGGTTGTAGAAAAAAAATGTGGGAAGCGGAAGAAAAAATCTTCCCTCACGGCAACCGGAAGAAGGTTTCTGCCGGAGGCATGAGCCCATTCAGAAAGTCGGAAATCTTGGGAAAGATATCGACGTCTGAAGAGCAGCGACGGCGAACGGCGATGGTTCGCCTCGAGCCGGTTTTGAAGGGCGGAAGAGGAGTACATGTTGAGCGTGAAGAAAGACGCAGCCTTTGTGTGGGGGAAATCTTACGCAACGGCGGCTTGTGATCCTCTCTGCAAGACTTTACTTCCTTTCGTTTTCCTTTCCTCGTTCTTTGTTGCTTTTCAATCTCGCAAGAGGTGCATCTTCATAAGTCAGCCATCCAAACGCGACCAGCACCGCCAAAGAAAAAAGAATGAAAAAAAGTTTAAGAGATTAATAGGAATGAATAAACCAATTACAGAAAAAAAAGGAACTTAGGGGTACATGAGGAAATGTTATAATCGAACATGCAATCAGCGTCTCACTTAGAATCAAAATACTGTGACGGGAGAAGTCTCTTTTTTCCAGATTTTTTATTTATTTTTATGCGGCAGTCGTTTTTTCATTACCGCATCTACTGTTTGTTTTCCTTTGCCTCGTTCCTTCATTATATTTCCTCAGAACAGTGGTGCAAGAACCCTGAAATAATGAGAAAACGGCTCATGTGCCCCGGAGCGGCTAGTTACGTATCCCCCCTTTTTTTTCTTTTGCTTCGTCTTCAGGCTGCCTACCAGTCACGTTCTCTGAAGGAAGGGAAATTCAAGAGCGCGTTTTGCTATCGGTACACCTCGTATCATTGTGGAACCTGCCGGTCTCTTGGAATTTTCTATAGCAGTCTCAATTTTGTATATATATATATATATATATATATATATATATATATATATATATATATATATATATATATATATATATATATATATATAACAAATGCAAAAAATTCTCGCGAGATAACATCCAGCTTGAGGAAGGAAGAGAGAGCGCCGTGGCTTCACAACAAAGAGAGGACAAATTACAACCTATATACACCCTCATGCCTGCAAGCGATCATGCAACCCCATTTAATCAAACATTGGAGGGTTCGGATGTACAGGAGAACATTATTAATCTCTCAAACGCACCCCTTAGCAAAGAGGAAAAATCGGTATTGTCACGTGGACTGAAATTCTGTCCAAATACTGGCCGATATGACGAATACAAATTACTAAAGGATCTCGACAATTTTTCTCGAAATTTGAGACTCCAGGAGTACTTTTCTGATAAGCAGAACCAAAATTATAACTCATTCCCTCCCTCTCAGGAACAGTGGACACCGAGATCCGGTAGGGATAAACATCTGGACATGTATTTAAAAGCGATTCAACGAGACATCATTCAGGCCTTCGAGGCACACAAACCGGGACCACCGAATCTTTCCAGGGAAGAGCGTGACGCCTTGGAATCACTCAGCAAGCGAACGGACATTGTTATTAAACCCGCTGACAAAGGAGGCGGCATAGTAATTTTAGATAAAGAAAAGTATATCCAGGAGGGATACCGCCAACTCAATAACTCCAATTTCTATCGCTTGCTTTCATCAGACCCCACCACTGAGCACAGTAAAATTATAGAAAAAACCTTGAAACAACTCACCGATGAAGGTGAATTACCGCCACGAGTAAGTAAGGCGCTGACGCCATTAAATGCGTCTCCAGGGCGCTTTTACATGCTCCCAAAAATACATAAAGAAAATCATCCGGGTCGACCGATCGTTTCCGGCATTGGCACACTCACGGAACCGATCTCCAGCTACATTGATTCTCTGATCAGGCATATCCCTCCTAAACACACATCTTACATTCGTGACACTACTCATTTTCTAAAAGAATTAAGTCAATTTACTGCTCCAGAAGGAGCTTTTCTGGTAACCCTGGACGTGGTATCCCTGTACACTAATATACCGCATGATGACGGCATCCGGGCTCTGATCACATCGTATGAGAAATACAAAAGCATAGATTCTCCCAGCAAAAGTACCCTCGCAGAACTGACTAATCTGGTTCTCAAACTCAACTCCTTCGAATTCAACAACTCTTTATACCTACAAACGAGTGGCACCGCTATGGGCACAAAGATGGCGCCAAACTATGCCAACATATTCATGAACAGCATTGAATCGGACTTTCTTCGGTCATATCCAACAAAACCGGCTTTCTACAGACGCTTCCTAGACGATATATTCATGATATGGACCGGCACTGAGGACCAACTCATCCAGTTTATCTCATCATTTAACAACATACATCCAAACCTCTCTTTTACGCACACCTATTCGACCAATCAGATTAACTTTTTGGACGTCTTGATTCGAATAGAACAGGGCATCTTAATCACCAGTGTCTACAGGAAGCCCACTGATAGACAACAGTACCTCCATTTCAAGAGCTGCCACCCACGCCACTGCAAAACCTCTATTCCATACTCTCAGGCCATCAGATTCAAACGAGTGTGCTCACGCTCAGAAGATTTTAAGGATAATTCTAATCGTATGCGGGAGGTTTTGAATCATCAGCGCTATCCGCTCTCTATTGTCGACGATGCAATTAGAAAAGCGGAAGAGAGAAACCGTAACGAACTGTTTGGGGATCCCGCGTCAGCAGCTCCCAATGAACACCGCTCTAATCTAGTCTTAACCTTTGCGAACAACCTTCCGAATGTAAACAAAATTCTAAGAAAACATTTTAACATCATCGAACAAAGCGACCGACTCTCAAAGGTTTTCCCAACGGCTCCACGGGTCACCTACCGACGACCAAAAAATTTGCAAAATTATGTGGTTCACTCTACTATAAGTAAACAAGAGCCTGTAGGTTGCGTGCCTTGCGGGAAGAATCGGTGTCAAGTTTGCAAGCACATGCAGAAAACGACGTCGGCTCAGAGCACACACTCTAATTTCAAACACTCCATTCGAGAGAACTTGAATTGTGACAGTAGTAACGTACTGTACATGCTCGAGTGCGGCAACTGTCAAATGCAATACATTGGCCAGACCGAGAATCCCTTCCGAATTCGATTCAATAATCACCGCGCGCATGCCAAATCACTTCCTCTCCTCCCCCTGTCGAAACACGTCCGTCAAGAAAATCATGATTTCGACAAAATTAAAGTCACTCTGCTACAGAGCGGTTTCAAAAATACCCGTGAGCGGGAACAACGGGAGTCATACTTTATTTTCAAATTTAATACGGTGCAGGCCGGTATAAATGAGAACCCCGGAGCTCTCTCCGCACTTCAGAAATCAGAGGTCCAGTAAGATTCACAGCCTCTTCGACTGAATCGCCTGAGGTCATACCATTTTGAGTGTTTGCGTCTACATGCCGCCTGTCTCCTACCCCAGCCTTTCTTTTCTTCCTTATGCCCAAACATTGCTGCTGAAACGACTTCTGCAGTAAACCATAAGGCGGCCTTCCCCCCCCCCCCCCCCCCCCCTTTTTTAAATGCCATTTCAAACAGAACGACAAGAATGATACTCAATACATTACATTGGTTTGCGAACGAGGATTAGGAGTGTTGCTATACACTAATATGGTTGTGGATCACTGTGAATCCCGTTCGTCGGTCGTCCAGCTAGATAGCCCAATTTTCTACTTGCCTGCCTTACGAAGGCGCAGGGCGCTAACAAGGGGCCGTAAGTGAATTTGGGCTACCTCGTGTTTTTCAAAAAGGTGAGGTAGATGAGGGAGGTACTTAGCAAGCCACCCCCCCCCTCCTTTTCACTTTTTTTGCAAGTTCTCATGCCTCCTTTTCTTTCCTTTTTTCCTTTTTTTTCTTTCTCTTTCCTTCTTTTGTTTCCTTCTTTTTTTCTTTTTATTTTTTCCTGCTCTGCGTCCGAACTCTCTTTCTCTCGTTTTTTCGTTGCTCTGCCCCCCACTTCGCTTTTTGGAAAGGGCACCTCGTCGGCGGCGCAGTGTCTTTGCGAGGGGGCGCGCGGCTGACGAGTAGCGGCCGGGGGCTGGCGCTGGGTCTCCGCGGGGCCCAGCCACGGGATCGGGTTTCCGTCCGGCGCCTGGTCGGTTAACTCTCCGCCGATGTGATCGCGCCGCCGCCGTAACTCACATTCAAACAGTCAGTAACCACACTTCTGTCGGGCGGTTGGCACTGTGATGCAACGGGCGTGATAATGTTTTCTTCCCGCGTGTTCGAACGTCCCGCTCCCGCCGAAGGAAGCCTCCGCCCACAATATTTCTTCTCAACGGTTTTCCTCGCAGACAGCTCACCCCTCTCCACTTCCGCTACAACCTTTTGCCTCCTTCCCTTCCCCCACCCCCTCTTTTCCCCTTTCTTGAATTCGTTCTTTTCTTTTTTGTGTGCTCGCATTGCAACCCTCATTTTCCCCTTATTCGGCAGGAACACCCTTGTACGCCACTGTCTTGCTTTTCGTGTTTTGTTTTGTTTCCTCAAAGGAGAGCGTCTTCCCCTCTCCATCTGTGTGCGGTGCCGTGAGCAAGTGGATCGTTTTTGTTCACAAACAACCTTACCCTGATGAAGGACGGTCCACCGTCCGAAACCGTCGGTAAATAAATGTTTCTTTAAGAAGTGTACTTCAACTCTTTACTTATGTTGTTAGCAGTCGAGCAAGTTTTTTCATCGTAATATATATATATATATATATATATATATATATATATATATATATATATTGTGCGGTTAAAATTCCCTCTGTCCCTCGGTTTCTGTGGCTGTTGGCTTCTCTCATAATATATATATATATATATATATATATATATATATATATATATATAATAAGTTGGGGGAGTCACATTGAAAAACTTAACAGATTTATTCAACGTTTCGACCAGGGACTGGTCTTTTTCAAGAATGATCATACAGTGCATGGAAGGGTCTTCTTATAGCAGTGAACATGGCACACACAGGGCTTGAAAAAGAAAAATGAGAAAAAATCAAAAGGGGAAAGAGGAAGACAGCCAAGACACGAAACCCAAACGCCAAGGTGCGCCAGCAAAGGCGCCGCCGTGAAAGAGGTGAAAGAGGGTGGTGGGCCTGGGCGGGCACGCGTCTAGTTTACAAAAAAAAAAAAAAAAAAAAAAAGAGCGTAGGGGTGGTTAACAAAAGAAGGCAAGTGCCTGCCAATTGTGTGCGTAAGTGTCGCCTCTAGCCACCTCTGTGTGGCCCCGCGCGACTCCAGAAAAGCACGAGAACGCACAGGTTGCCGTTGAGCTAAGTGTCTCCACGGGTGGCACGCGGACCCCCAAAACCAGATGAGGTTGCATATGAAGACCATATGGAAAGCTCCTTCTTTACAGGAGTAGAAAAAAAGGAATAAGTAAAGACAAAAAATGGCTCTGCGATGGCCGAAGGAAACAAAACCACATGAGGGTCGCACGTGAGAACCACATGGATAGGCTCCTTCTTTACAGGAGTGGAAAAAAAAAAAAAAGTATAAAGACAGAAAATGGCACTGCGATGGCCGAAAGGAACAAAAACACACACACGCAGAGGCGACATGAATACACAGAAAATACACAAAAATGTGTCACTTTTGTAGCATTCTTTAGCAGAGGATATGTGGGGAAATGCGTCAAAGCCCACAAATTAAGTTATAGGTAGCGCCAGAGTGTTAGAAAGTGTACCAAAAAGGCAAATTTCATTACATGAAACACCGCTTAGGAATAACACAACAACAATATTAGAATAAATACAAATGGCACGCGAGATAATACAGGCGCCCAAAATTATAATAGAGTTCAAGAGTGTGAAAAATTGTCCCAAGAAACAAAGTTTACCCAAACGCCGTGATCAGCACCAACAAAATGATAATAATGCGGTGAATACACATGAGAGAGAGCGTCACAGAATTCGTGCTTAACCACAACAAAAATAATGTCAGTACCTCGACTAGAAATGAAAGTGTTAAATACATAACAAATCGTTATGCAACTGTCATCATAGTAGATTTAAGAAACAATATTTTCGATGCAAAAGAGTTCACAAGGAAAAGAAAAACAAACAAACAAAACACTGCAGGAAGATTTAGCCAGAAAGGCAGGAGAGTTTGCCAGGGCTTTCATTAATTCCAGCCGACAAGGTGTTAAATTTAAATATTAGATATGATTCACAGGCTTCCCTGTCGTAATGTGTCTGGAAGCCAGATTGGAGTATGGTGGCTTTGAAGTTTCCAAATGAATGGCCTTTTGTCGTTACGTGTCTTGAAAGAGGAAGATCTGGCAGTGATCTTATGTGTGCTCTGTGGTTATTTATTCTCAATCGGAAAGGAGTTTCAGTTTGCCCGATATACTGAGCCCGGCACACACCGCACTCGAGGAGGTAGACTACGTTGCTGGTGTCACAGTTGAAATCTCCTCGAATTTTGAATGAGAACGACGACGCTGTGCTGCGAGCTTCTGTGACCTTATTCATCATTGGACAAAGTTTACAGCGCGGTTTATTGCAAGGTGTGCACCCTGAGACTTCACCGTTGTCTAGTTTCGAGGAGGTTACGGCATCTTTGATATTCCTTGCCCTCCGATATACGACACGGGGTGGTTCGGGAAGCAAGCGCTTCATTTTGTCGCTCTGAAGGAGAATGTTGTGATGCTTTCTGAGAATAGCGTTAACATTCGGTGCTGTTGGAGAGTATGTTAATATCAGATTAGTTTTGTAGTTCGTCTGCGCAGTCTTGGTGTTATTTAGCATTGTACGGCGGTCTTGTACTGCAGCTTTTTCCAAGGCATCGTCGATGATAGGCTTCGGGTAGCGCTGTCGGACCAAATCCTTGCGGAGTTTCTCACAGTTAGAAGCGAAGTCCTCTTCACGGGAGCAAATGCGTTTAAATCTGAGAGCCTGGCTATATGGTATTCCTTTCTTGCAATGATTTACGTGACTACTTTTAAAATGCAAGTATTGGTGCCTGTCCGTTGGCTTCCTAAACACGGAGGTGACAAGCTTGTTTTGCGAGATCTGAAGTTTGACATCTAGAAAGCTGATCGTAGTGGTTGAGTAGGTGTGGGAAAAAGAGATGCTTCTGTGAGCATTATTAAAGTTAGCGATGAATTTGAGTAGCTCTTCTTCACCATGGCACCATATAAGAAATATGTCATCTATAAACCTCCTATAAAAAAGGGGTGTGAAGAGACAGCTCTCCAGGTATTCAGTTTCCAGAATGCCCATAAATATATTGGCATAATTAGGACCTACTTTTGTCCCCATTGATGTGCCACTAATTTGCACATAGTGGTCGCCATCAAATTCAAAGTTATTCATTTCCAAAACCAAATGCAGAAGTGTTTCGAGGGTCGTGCCATCCACTGGTCTTTCCAGCTCTGAACCTCTGTAAGCTTTAGCGACCGCCCTGATGCCATCCGAGTGGGGTATGTTGGTGTATAGGGACGCGACATCGAGGGTAACGAGTATGCTGTTTTCTGGAATGAACAGATCAATTATGTCAGAAAGAAAATGAGTTGTGTCTTTGACAAACGAAGGAAAAGTTGGTGGTATGTCTCTGATTAAGCTGTCGACAAAACTGGAAATTTTTTCTGACGCGGTTCCTATTCCTGAAATAATTGGTCGTCCTGGGTTATTTTCCTTATGTATTTTTGGCAGAAGGTAGAACCTACCGGGGATGGGAGACAACGGAAGCAAAGACTTGGCGATTTTATCAGTTATTTTGTTCTCCTTTACGAGGTCTTCTAGAGTGGTTTGGACCAGATGTTTGAAATCTGAAGTTGGGTCGGAAGCTACAGGTTTGTAAAAAGATTTGTTGCTCAGCTGCCGCTCTGCCTCATTCTTGTAGTCTTTGGTATTCATGACGACAATTGCACCACCTTTGTCTGCGGGCTTTATAATTATGTCGGACCGTGTGGCGAGAGACTTCAAGGCAATTTGTTCCTTGTGTGAAAGATTTTTTCGGCAATATGAGCGCCTTTTATATTCGGACAGTATATCACTGTGCACGGCCTTTATGTAGAGATCCAGACATTTTTCGCGCTGTGGAGGTGGAGTCCAGTGCATAGTTGATGGAAGAGATAGCCCAGCGTCTTTGTTTTGAGACTTATTATCATAGTACTCTAAGAGCCTAAGGCGACGGGCAAAATTATCTAAGTCTTTGTAAAACTGGAGCTCATTTAAGTTTCCGCTGGCGGGGCAAAAGCTCAGGCCTTTCGATAGGATGCTCCGCTCTTCGTTGGATAGGTCTGAATCTGATAGATTGATTATAGAGACACCTTTCCATGCTTGTTCACCATCAGAACTATGTTCACTGTTAGCAGGATCTTCGGCTATTTTTATTATTTCTCGACTCTCGGTAGGAACAGCAATACCGTCGCGGCTGAGTTTGTTTTGTTTTTTGGCAAATAATAGGCCACTTTTTTCGGCTTTGAAGTCTTCCAAAGTGCGCAGCTCGTTGTCTGTCAGAAAATTACATTCAAAAAATTCTTTTTCTTGTTGCAGCAAACGATTAAGGCAAGATTCATCATGTTCAATCACGACAGTCAAAAGCCCAATAGATGCGTCATTCAAAATCTCCCTCCATTTTGCCACGTGGCTTGGTGACAGTTCTGACACGGCTGGTTTCACATATATCCTTAAACCCTTTGGTACAACATTATGTCTCTTGTAAGAAGTTAAAGTGCTAACGTGGTGCTGATATCTTATGTCGGCACCAACGGCATGTCGGCACCAACGGCACTGCCACAACAGTGGTGCTGCATGTCGGCACCAACGGCACTGCCACAACAGTGGTGCTGCATGTCGGCACCAACGGCACTGCCACAACAGTGGTGCTGCATGTCGGCACCAACGGCACTGCCACAACAGTGGTGCTGCATGTCGGCACCAACGGCACTGCCACAACAGTGGTGCTGCATGTCGGCACCAACGGCACTGCCACAACAGTGGTGCTGCATGTCGGCACCAACGGCACTGCCACAACAGTGGTGCTGCATGTCGGCACCAACGGCACTGCCACAACAGTGGTGCTGCATGTCGGCACCAACGGCACTGCCACAACAGTGGTGCTGCATGTCGGCACCAACGGCACTGCCACAACAGTGGTGCTGCATGTCGGCACCAACGGCACTGCCACAACAGTGGTGCTGCATGTCGGCACCAACGGCACTGCCACAACAGTGGTGCTGCATGTCGGCACCAACGGCACTGCCACAACAGTGGTGCTGCATGTCGGCACCAACGGCACTGCCACAACAGTGGTGCTGCATGTCGGCACCAACGGCACTGCCACAACAGTGGTGCTGCATGTCGGCACCAACGGCACTGCCACAACAGTGGTGCTGCATGTCGGCACCAACGGCACTGCCACAACAGTGGTGCTGCATGTCGGCACCAACGGCACTGCCACAACAGTGGTGCTGCATGTCGGCACCAACGGCACTGCCACAACAGTGGTGCTGCATGTCGGCACCAACGGCACTGCCACAACAGTGGTGCTGCATGTCGGCACCAACGGCACTGCCACAACAGTGGTGCTGCATGTCGGCACCAACGGCACTGCCACAACAGTGGTGCTGCATGTCGGCACCAACGGCACTGCCACAACAGTGGTGCTGCATGTCGGCACCAACGGCACTGCCACAACAGTGGTGCTGCATGTCGGCACCAACGGCACTGCCACAACAGTGGTGCTGCATGTCGGCACCAACGGCACTGCCACAACAGTGGTGCTGCATGTCGGCACCAACGACATTTCGAAGCAGCCAGCAAAAACTACATTCCAGCGGTACCGGCAGCTGATCAGCACAATCAAGGAAAAGCGGCCGACCGTGAGCAAAATTTATGCAACCTTGGTGCTCCCTCGAGCTCCAAATCGCCGCACGGGTGGTCGTAACCGGCGTTTCGTGGAGCGGTGCAACCGGGAGGCCTGCAGGTTCAACGACCTCCTGCGCAAGTACTGCTGTCGCACGAGCGGGGTCTTCTATATCGACCATGGGCTCCAATGGATTCCGACCGGCCGGGTTCTTGCTGCGGACGGCCTTCATCCGAGTTTTGAAGGCGTCGCCCTAATTGCGGGCCATCTGCAGCACATAATCCTACGAGACTCGGCACGGAGCCAGGCACGGTGGCTGGACCACGCTTCGTGCGAACCATCGAGCAATACGACGCCAAGATGCCCGACTCCGGACGTTCCCCCTCCGCCGCCGCCAGAAGCGGAGCGCCGCTACGACCTGCGTAGCAGGTCATACTCGGACGTTACCCGCCAGGGTGCTGCAAATTGACGCCATTGTGTGCTCCCAGGTGAACTTTCCAGCTCTAAACTTTCTAGAACGTTTTTAAAGGGTCGCAAAATTGTTGAAAAAAGAATAAGATATCAGCACCACGTTAGCACTTTAACTTCTTACAAGAGACATAATGTTGTACCAAAGGGTTTAAGGATATATGTGAAACCAGCCGTGTCAGAACTGTCACCAAGCCACGTGGCAAAATGGAGGGAGATTTTGAATGACGCATCTATTGGGCTTTTGACTGTCGTGATTGAACATGATGAATCTTGCCTTAATCGTTTGCTGCAACAAGAAAAAGAATTTTTTGAATGTAATTTTCTGACAGACAACGAGCTGCGCACTTTGGAAGACTTCAAAGCCGAAAAAAGTGGCCTATTATTTGCCAAAAAACAAAACAAACTCAGCCGCGACGGTATTGCTGTTCCTACCGAGAGTCGAGAAATAATAAAAATAGCCGAAGATCCTGCTAACAGTGAACATAGTTCTGATGGTGAACAAGCATGGAAAGGTGTCTCTATAATCAATCTATCAGATTCAGACCTATCCAACGAAGAGCGGAGCATCCTATCGAAAGGCCTGAGCTTTTGCCCCGCCAGCGGAAACTTAAATGAGCTCCAGTTTTACAAAGACTTAGATAATTTTGCCCGTCGCCTTAGGCTCTTAGAGTACTATGATAATAAGTCTCAAAACAAAGACGCTGGGCTATCTCTTCCATCAACTATGCACTGGACTCCACCTCCACAGCGCGAAAAATGTCTGGATCTCTACATAAAGGCCGTGCACAGTGATATACTGTCCGAATATAAAAGGCGCTCATATTGCCGAAAAAATCTTTCACACAAGGAACAAATTGCCTTGAAGTCTCTCGCCACACGGTCCGACATAATTATAAAGCCCGCAGACAAAGGTGGTGCAATTGTCGTCATGAACACCAAAGACTACAAGAATGAGGCAGAGCGGCAGCTGAGCAACAAATCTTTTTACAAACCTGTAGCTTCCGACCCAACTTCAGATTTCAAACATCTGGTCCAAACCACTCTAGAAGACCTCGTAAAGGAGAACAAAATAACTGATAAAATCGCCAAGTCTTTGCTTCCGTTGTCTCCCATCCCCGGTAGGTTCTACCTTCTGCCAAAAATACATAAGGAAAATAACCCAGGACGACCAATTATTTCAGGAATAGGAACCGCGTCAGAAAAAATTTCCAGTTTTGTCGACAGCTTAATCAGAGACATACCACCAACTTTTCCTTCGTTTGTCAAAGACACAACTCATTTTCTTTCTGACATAATTGATCTGTTCATTCCAGAAAACAGCATACTCGTTACCCTCGATGTCGCGTCCCTATACACCAACATACCCCACTCGGATGGCATCAGGGCGGTCGCTAAAGCTTACAGAGGTTCAGAGCTGGAAAGACCAGTGGATGGCACGACCCTCGAAACACTTCTGCATTTGGTTTTGGAAATGAATAACTTTGAATTTGATGGCGACCACTATGTGCAAATTAGTGGCACATCAATGGGGACAAAAGTAGGTCCTAATTATGCCAATATATTTATGGGCATTCTGGAAACTGAATACCTGGAGAGCTGTCTCTTCACACCCCTTTTTTATAGGAGGTTTATAGATGACATATTTCTTATATGGTGCCATGGTGAAGAAGAGCTACTCAAATTCATCGCTAACTTTAATAATGCTCACAGAAGCATCTCTTTTTCCCACACCTACTCAACCACTACGATCAGCTTTCTAGATGTCAAACTTCAGATCTCGCAAAACAAGCTTGTCACCTCCGTGTTTAGGAAGCCAACGGACAGGCACCAATACTTGCATTTTAAAAGTAGTCACGTAAATCATTGCAAGAAAGGAATACCATATAGCCAGGCTCTCAGATTTAAACGCATTTGCTCCCGTGAAGAGGACTTCGCTTCTAACTGTGAGAAACTCCGCAAGGATTTGGTCCGACAGCGCTACCCGAAGCCTATCATCGACGATGCCTTGGAAAAAGCTGCAGTACAAGACCGCCGTACAATGCTAAATAACACCAAGACTGCGCAGACGAACTACAAAACTAATCTGATATTAACATACTCTCCAACAGCACCGAATGTTAACGCTATTCTCAGAAAGCATCACAACATTCTCCTTCAGAGCGACAAAATGAAGCGCTTGCTTCCCGAACCACCCCGTGTCGTATATCGGAGGGCAAGGAATATCAAAGATGCCGTAACCTCCTCGAAACTAGACAACGGTGAAGTCTCAGGGTGCACACCTTGCAATAAACCGCGCTGTAAACTTTGTCCAATGATGAATAAGGTCACAGAAGCTCGCAGCACAGCGTCGTCGTTCTCATTCAAAATTCGAGGAGATTTCAACTGTGACACCAGCAACGTAGTCTACCTCCTCGAGTGCGGTGTGTGCCGGGCTCAGTATATCGGGCAAACTGAAACTCCTTTCCGATTGAGAATAAATAACCACAGAGCACACATAAGATCACTGCCAGATCTTCCTCTTTCAAGACACGTAACGACAAAAGGCCATTCATTTGGAAACTTCAAAGCCACCATACTCCAATCTGGCTTCCAGACACATTACGACAGGGAAGCCTGTGAATCATATCTAATATTTAAATTTAACACCTTGTCGGCTGGAATTAATGAAAGCCCTGGCAAACTCTCCTGCCTTTCTGGCTAAATCTTCCTGCAGTGTTTTGTTTGTTTGTTTTTCTTTTCCTTGTGAACTCTTTTGCATCGAAAATATTGTTTCTTAAATCTACTATGATGACAGTTGCATAACGATTTGTTATGTATTTAACACTTTCATTTCTAGTCGAGGTACTGACATTATTTTTGTTGTGGTTAAGCACGAATTCTGTGACGCTCTCTCTCATGTGTATTCACCGCATTATTATCATTTTGTTGGTGCTGATCACGGCGTTTGGGTAAACTTTGTTTCTTGGGACAATTTTTCACACTCTTGAACTCTATTATAATTTTGGGCGCCTGTATTATCTCGCGTGCCATTTGTATTTATTCTAATATTGTTGTTGTGTTATTCCTAAGCGGTGTTTCATGTAATGAAATTTGCCTTTTTGGTACACTTTCTAACACTCTGGCGCTACCTATAACTTAATTTGTGGGCTTTGACGCATTTCCCCACATATCCTCTGCTAAAGAATGCTACAAAAGTGACACATTTTTGTGTATTTTCTGTGTATTCATGTCGCCTCTGCGTGTGTGTGTTTTTGTTCCTTTCGGCCATCGCAGTGCCATTTTCTGTCTTTATACTTTTTTTTTTTTTCCACTCCTGTAAAGAAGGAGCCTATCCATGTGGTTCTCACGTGCGACCCTCATGTGGTTTTGTTTCCTTCGGCCATCGCAGAGCCATTTTTTGTCTTTACTTATTCCTTTTTTTCTACTCCTGTAAAGAAGGAGCTTTCCATATGGTCTTCATATGCAACCTCATCTGGTTTTGGGGGTCCGCGTGCCACCCGTGGAGACACTTAGCTCAACGGCAACCTGTGCGTTCTCGTGCTTTTCTGGAGTCGCGCGGGGCCACACAGAGGTGGCTAGAGGCGACACTTACGCACACAATTGGCAGGCACTTGCCTTCTTTTGTTAACCACCCCTACGCTCTTTTTTTTTTTTTTTTGTAAACTAGACGCGTGCCCGCCCAGGCCCACCACCCTCTTTCACCTCTTTCACGGCGGCGCCTTTGCTGGCGCACCTTGGCGTTTGGGTTTCGTGTCTTGGCTGTCTTCCTCTTTCCCCTTTTGATTTTTTCTCATTTTTCTTTTTCAAGCCCTGTGTGTGCCATGTTCACTGCTATAAGAAGACCCTTCCATGCACTGTATGATCATTCTTGAAAAAGACCAGTCCCTGGTCGAAACGTTGAATAAATCTGTTAAGTTTTTCAATGTGACTCCCCCAACTTATTATATTTTTAATCAGTTGCCTTGAAGATTTTGTTATCCCTTATATTGCGATCATGGCATCTGAGAGGGTCACGGCGAAAAACATCACCTGGAAGTTCCCAAGCACCTCAACGGCTACAGTAATAATCGGCGATTCCCAGATCAAGCACCTCCATAATCACTTTCATCCTGGGCGGAACGGGACTCCCGCCTTTATTTCCCAGAATGGAGCCACTGTCGAAGACGCAATGCACCTCCTGGACTTCGTCCCTCGCACTGCCACAACAGTGGTGCTGCATGTCGGCACCAACGACATTTCGAAGCAGCCAGCAAAAACTACATTCCAGCGGTACCGGCAGCTGATCAGCACAATCAAGGAAAAGCGGCCGACCGTGAGCAAAATTTATGCAACCTTGGTGCTCCCTCGAGCTCCAAATCGCCGCACGGGTGGTCGTAACCGGCGTTTCGTGGAGCGGTGCAACCGGGAGGCCTGCAGGTTCAACGACCTCCTGCGCAAGTACTGCTGTCGCACGAGCGGGGTCTTCTATATCGACCATGGGCTCCAATGGATTCCGACCGGCCGGGTTCTTGCTGCGGACGGCCTTCATCCGAGTTTTGAAGGCGTCGCCCTAATTGCGGGCCATCTGCAGCACATAATCCTACGAGACTCGGCACGGAGCCAGGCACGGTGGCTGGACCACGCTTCGTGCGAACCATCGAGCAATACGACGCCAAGATGCCCGACTCCGGACGTTCCCCCTCCGCCGCCGCCAGAAGCGGAGCGCCGCTACGACCTGCGTAGCAGGTCATACTCGGACGTTACCCGCCAGGGTGCTGCAAATTGACGCCATTGTGTGCTCCCAGGTGAACTTTCCAGCTCTAAACTTTCTAGAACGTTTTTAAAGGGTCGCAAAATTGTTGAAAAAAGAATAAGATATCAGCACCACGTTAGCACTTTAACTTCTTACAAGAGACATAATGTTGTACCAAAGGGTTTAAGGATATATGTGAAACCAGCCGTGTCAGAACTGTCACCAAGCCACGTGGCAAAATGGAGGGAGATTTTGAATGACGCATCTATTGGGCTTTTGACTGTCGTGATTGAACATGATGAATCTTGCCTTAATCGTTTGCTGCAACAAGAAAAAGAATTTTTTGAATGTAATTTTCTGACAGACAACGAGCTGCGCACTTTGGAAGACTTCAAAGCCGAAAAAAGTGGCCTATTATTTGCCAAAAAACAAAACAAACTCAGCCGCGACGGTATTGCTGTTCCTACCGAGAGTCGAGAAATAATAAAAATAGCCGAAGATCCTGCTAACAGTGAACATAGTTCTGATGGTGAACAAGCATGGAAAGGTGTCTCTATAATCAATCTATCAGATTCAGACCTATCCAACGAAGAGCGGAGCATCCTATCGAAAGGCCTGAGCTTTTGCCCCGCCAGCGGAAACTTAAATGAGCTCCAGTTTTACAAAGACTTAGATAATTTTGCCCGTCGCCTTAGGCTCTTAGAGTACTATGATAATAAGTCTCAAAACAAAGACGCTGGGCTATCTCTTCCATCAACTATGCACTGGACTCCACCTCCACAGCGCGAAAAATGTCTGGATCTCTACATAAAGGCCGTGCACAGTGATATACTGTCCGAATATAAAAGGCGCTCATATTGCCGAAAAAATCTTTCACACAAGGAACAAATTGCCTTGAAGTCTCTCGCCACACGGTCCGACATAATTATAAAGCCCGCAGACAAAGGTGGTGCAATTGTCGTCATGAATACCAAAGACTACAAGAATGAGGCAGAGCGGCAGCTGAGCAACAAATCTTTTTACAAACCTGTAGCTTCCGACCCAACTTCAGATTTCAAACATCTGGTCCAAACCACTCTAGAAGACCTCGTAAAGGAGAACAAAATAACTGATAAAATCGCCAAGTCTTTGCTTCCGTTGTCTCCCATCCCCGGTAGGTTCTACCTTCTGCCAAAAATACATAAGGAAAATAACCCAGGACGACCAATTATTTCAGGAATAGGAACCGCGTCAGAAAAAATTTCCAGTTTTGTCGACAGCTTAATCAGAGACATACCACCAACTTTTCCTTCGTTTGTCAAAGACACAACTCATTTTCTTTCTGACATAATTGATCTGTTCATTCCAGAAAACAGCATACTCGTTACCCTCGATGTCGCGTCCCTATACACCAACATACCCCACTCGGATGGCATCAGGGCGGTCGCTAAAGCTTACAGAGGTTCAGAGCTGGAAAGACCAGTGGATGGCACGACCCTCGAAACACTTCTGCATTTGGTTTTGGAAATGAATAACTTTGAATTTGATGGCGACCACTATGTGCAAATTAGTGGCACATCAATGGGGACAAAAGTAGGTCCTAATTATGCCAATATATTTATGGGCATTCTGGAAACTGAATACCTGGAGAGCTGTCTCTTCACACCCCTTTTTTATAGGAGGTTTATAGATGACATATTTCTTATATGGTGCCATGGTGAAGAAGAGCTACTCAAATTCATCGCTAACTTTAATAATGCTCACAGAAGCATCTCTTTTTCCCACACCTACTCAACCACTACGATCAGCTTTCTAGATGTCAAACTTCAGATCTCGCAAAACAAGCTTGTCACCTCCGTGTTTAGGAAGCCAACGGACAGGCACCAATACTTGCATTTTAAAAGTAGTCACGTAAATCATTGCAAGAAAGGAATACCATATAGCCAGGCTCTCAGATTTAAACGCATTTGCTCCCGTGAAGAGGACTTCGCTTCTAACTGTGAGAAACTCCGCAAGGATTTGGTCCGACAGCGCTACCCGAAGCCTATCATCGACGATGCCTTGGAAAAAGCTGCAGTACAAGACCGCCGTACAATGCTAAATAACACCAAGACTGCGCAGACGAACTACAAAACTAATCTGATATTAACATACTCTCCAACAGCACCGAATGTTAACGCTATTCTCAGAAAGCATCACAACATTCTCCTTCAGAGCGACAAAATGAAGCGCTTGCTTCCCGAACCACCCCGTGTCGTATATCGGAGGGCAAGGAATATCAAAGATGCCGTAACCTCCTCGAAACTAGACAACGGTGAAGTCTCAGGGTGCACACCTTGCAATAAACCGCGCTGTAAACTTTGTCCAATGATGAATAAGGTCACAGAAGCTCGCAGCACAGCGTCGTCGTTCTCATTCAAAATTCGAGGAGATTTCAACTGTGACACCAGCAACGTAGTCTACCTCCTCGAGTGCGGTGTGTGCCGGGCTCAGTATATCGGGCAAACTGAAACTCCTTTCCGATTGAGAATAAATAACCACAGAGCACACATAAGATCACTGCCAGATCTTCCTCTTTCAAGACACGTAACGACAAAAGGCCATTCATTTGGAAACTTCAAAGCCACCATACTCCAATCTGGCTTCCAGACACATTACGACAGGGAAGCCTGTGAATCATATCTAATATTTAAATTTAACACCTTGTCGGCTGGAATTAATGAAAGCCCTGGCAAACTCTCCTGCCTTTCTGGCTAAATCTTCCTGCAGTGTTTTGTTTGTTTGTTTTTCTTTTCCTTGTGAACTCTTTTGCATCGAAAATATTGTTTCTTAAATCTACTATGATGACAGTTGCATAACGATTTGTTATGTATTTAACACTTTCATTTCTAGTCGAGGTACTGACATTATTTTTGTTGTGGTTAAGCACGAATTCTGTGACGCTCTCTCTCATGTGTATTCACCGCATTATTATCATTTTGTTGGTGCTGATCACGGCGTTTGGGTAAACTTTGTTTCTTGGGACAATTTTTCACACTCTTGAACTCTATTATAATTTTGGGCGCCTGTATTATCTCGCGTGCCATTTGTATTTATTCTAATATTGTTGTTGTGTTATTCCTAAGCGGTGTTTCATGTAATGAAATTTGCCTTTTTGGTACACTTTCTAACACTCTGGCGCTACCTATAACTTAATTTGTGGGCTTTGACGCATTTCCCCACATATCCTCTGCTAAAGAATGCTACAAAAGTGACACATTTTTGTGTATTTTCTGTGTATTCATGTCGCCTCTGCGTGTGTGTGTTTTTGTTCCTTTCGGCCATCGCAGTGCCATTTTCTGTCTTTATACTTTTTTTTTTTTTTCCACTCCTGTAAAGAAGGAGCCTATCCATGTGGTTCTCACGTGCGACCCTCATGTGGTTTTGTTTCCTTCGGCCATCGCAGAGCCATTTTTTGTCTTTACTTATTCCTTTTTTTCTACTCCTGTAAAGAAGGAGCTTTCCATATGGTCTTCATATGCAACCTCATCTGGTTTTGGGGGTCCGCGTGCCACCCGTGGAGACACTTAGCTCAACGGCAACCTGTGCGTTCTCGTGCTTTTCTGGAGTCGCGCGGGGCCACACAGAGGTGGCTAGAGGCGACACTTACGCACACAATTGGCAGGCACTTGCCTTCTTTTGTTAACCACCCCTACGCTCTTTTTTTTTTTTTTTTTGTAAACTAGACGCGTGCCCGCCCAGGCCCACCACCCTCTTTCACCTCTTTCACGGCGGCGCCTTTGCTGGCGCACCTTGGCGTTTGGGTTTCGTGTCTTGGCTGTCTTCCTCTTTCCCCTTTTGATTTTTTCTCATTTTTCTTTTTCAAGCCCTGTGTGTGCCATGTTCACTGCTATAAGAAGACCCTTCCATGCACTGTATGATCATTCTTGAAAAAGACCAGTCCCTGGTCGAAACGTTGAATAAATCTGTTAAGTTTTTCAATGTGACTCCCCCAACTTATTATATTTTTAATCAGTTGCCTTGAAGATTTTGTTATCCCTTATATTGCGATCATGGCATCTGAGAGGGTCACGGCGAAAAACATCACCTGGAAGTTCCCAAGCACCTCAACGGCTACAGTAATAATCGGCGATTCCCAGATCAAGCACCTCCATAATCACTTTCATCCTGGGCGGAACGGGACTCCCGCCTTTATTTCCCAGAATGGAGCCACTGTCGAAGACGCAATGCACCTCCTGGACTTCGTCCCTCGCACTGCCACAACAGTGGTGCTGCATGTCGGCACCAACGACATTTCGAAGCAGCCAGCAAAAACTACATTCCAGCGGTACCGGCAGCTGATCAGCACAATCAAGGAAAAGCGGCCGACCGTGAGCAAAATTTATGCAACCTTGGTGCTCCCTCGAGCTCCAAATCGCCGCACGGGTGGTCGTAACCGGCGTTTCGTGGAGCGGTGCAACCGGGAGGCCTGCAGGTTCAACGACCTCCTGCGCAAGTACTGCTGTCGCACGAGCGGGGTCTTCTATATCGACCATGGGCTCCAATGGATTCCGACCGGCCGGGTTCTTGCTGCGGACGGCCTTCATCCGAGTTTTGAAGGCGTCGCCCTAATTGCGGGCCATCTGCAGCACATAATCCTACGAGACTCGGCACGGAGCCAGGCACGGTGGCTGGACCACGCTTCGTGCGAACCATCGAGCAATACGACGCCAAGATGCCCGACTCCGGACGTTCCCCCTCCGCCGCCGCCAGAAGCGGAGCGCCGCTACGACCTGCGTAGCAGGTCATACTCGGACGTTACCCGCCAGGGTGCTGCAAATTGACGCCATTGTGTGCTCCCAGGTGAACTTTCCAGCTCTAAACTTTCTAGAACGTTTTTAAAGGGTCGCAAAATTGTTGAAAAAAGAATAAGATATCAGCACCACGTTAGCACTTTAACTTCTTACAAGAGACATAATGTTGTACCAAAGGGTTTAAGGATATATGTGAAACCAGCCGTGTCAGAACTGTCACCAAGCCACGTGGCAAAATGGAGGGAGATTTTGAATGACGCATCTATTGGGCTTTTGACTGTCGTGATTGAACATGATGAATCTTGCCTTAATCGTTTGCTGCAACAAGAAAAAGAATTTTTTGAATGTAATTTTCTGACAGACAACGAGCTGCGCACTTTGGAAGACTTCAAAGCCGAAAAAAGTGGCCTATTATTTGCCAAAAAACAAAACAAACTCAGCCGCGACGGTATTGCTGTTCCTACCGAGAGTCGAGAAATAATAAAAATAGCCGAAGATCCTGCTAACAGTGAACATAGTTCTGATGGTGAACAAGCATGGAAAGGTGTCTCTATAATCAATCTATCAGATTCAGACCTATCCAACGAAGAGCGGAGCATCCTATCGAAAGGCCTGAGCTTTTGCCCCGCCAGCGGAAACTTAAATGAGCTCCAGTTTTACAAAGACTTAGATAATTTTGCCCGTCGCCTTAGGCTCTTAGAGTACTATGATAATAAGTCTCAAAACAAAGACGCTGGGCTATCTCTTCCATCAACTATGCACTGGACTCCACCTCCACAGCGCGAAAAATGTCTGGATCTCTACATAAAGGCCGTGCACAGTGATATACTGTCCGAATATAAAAGGCGCTCATATTGCCGAAAAAATCTTTCACACAAGGAACAAATTGCCTTGAAGTCTCTCGCCACACGGTCCGACATAATTATAAAGCCCGCAGACAAAGGTGGTGCAATTGTCGTCATGAATACCAAAGACTACAAGAATGAGGCAGAGCGGCAGCTGAGCAACAAATCTTTTTACAAACCTGTAGCTTCCGACCCAACTTCAGATTTCAAACATCTGGTCCAAACCACTCTAGAAGACCTCGTAAAGGAGAACAAAATAACTGATAAAATCGCCAAGTCTTTGCTTCCGTTGTCTCCCATCCCCGGTAGGTTCTACCTTCTGCCAAAAATACATAAGGAAAATAACCCAGGACGACCAATTATTTCAGGAATAGGAACCGCGTCAGAAAAAATTTCCAGTTTTGTCGACAGCTTAATCAGAGACATACCACCAACTTTTCCTTCGTTTGTCAAAGACACAACTCATTTTCTTTCTGACATAATTGATCTGTTCATTCCAGAAAACAGCATACTCGTTACCCTCGATGTCGCGTCCCTATACACCAACATACCCCACTCGGATGGCATCAGGGCGGTCGCTAAAGCTTACAGAGGTTCAGAGCTGGAAAGACCAGTGGATGGCACGACCCTCGAAACACTTCTGCATTTGGTTTTGGAAATGAATAACTTTGAATTTGATGGCGACCACTATGTGCAAATTAGTGGCACATCAATGGGGACAAAAGTAGGTCCTAATTATGCCAATATATTTATGGGCATTCTGGAAACTGAATACCTGGAGAGCTGTCTCTTCACACCCCTTTTTTATAGGAGGTTTATAGATGACATATTTCTTATATGGTGCCATGGTGAAGAAGAGCTACTCAAATTCATCGCTAACTTTAATAATGCTCACAGAAGCATCTCTTTTTCCCACACCTACTCAACCACTACGATCAGCTTTCTAGATGTCAAACTTCAGATCTCGCAAAACAAGCTTGTCACCTCCGTGTTTAGGAAGCCAACGGACAGGCACCAATACTTGCATTTTAAAAGTAGTCACGTAAATCATTGCAAGAAAGGAATACCATATAGCCAGGCTCTCAGATTTAAACGCATTTGCTCCCGTGAAGAGGACTTCGCTTCTAACTGTGAGAAACTCCGCAAGGATTTGGTCCGACAGCGCTACCCGAAGCCTATCATCGACGATGCCTTGGAAAAAGCTGCAGTACAAGACCGCCGTACAATGCTAAATAACACCAAGACTGCGCAGACGAACTACAAAACTAATCTGATATTAACATACTCTCCAACAGCACCGAATGTTAACGCTATTCTCAGAAAGCATCACAACATTCTCCTTCAGAGCGACAAAATGAAGCGCTTGCTTCCCGAACCACCCCGTGTCGTATATCGGAGGGCAAGGAATATCAAAGATGCCGTAACCTCCTCGAAACTAGACAACGGTGAAGTCTCAGGGTGCACACCTTGCAATAAACCGCGCTGTAAACTTTGTCCAATGATGAATAAGGTCACAGAAGCTCGCAGCACAGCGTCGTCGTTCTCATTCAAAATTCGAGGAGATTTCAACTGTGACACCAGCAACGTAGTCTACCTCCTCGAGTGCGGTGTGTGCCGGGCTCAGTATATCGGGCAAACTGAAACTCCTTTCCGATTGAGAATAAATAACCACAGAGCACACATAAGATCACTGCCAGATCTTCCTCTTTCAAGACACGTAACGACAAAAGGCCATTCATTTGGAAACTTCAAAGCCACCATACTCCAATCTGGCTTCCAGACACATTACGACAGGGAAGCCTGTGAATCATATCTAATATTTAAATTTAACACCTTGTCGGCTGGAATTAATGAAAGCCCTGGCAAACTCTCCTGCCTTTCTGGCTAAATCTTCCTGCAGTGTTTTGTTTGTTTGTTTTTCTTTTCCTTGTGAACTCTTTTGCATCGAAAATATTGTTTCTTAAATCTACTATGATGACAGTTGCATAACGATTTGTTATGTATTTAACACTTTCATTTCTAGTCGAGGTACTGACATTATTTTTGTTGTGGTTAAGCACGAATTCTGTGACGCTCTCTCTCATGTGTATTCACCGCATTATTATCATTTTGTTGGTGCTGATCACGGCGTTTGGGTAAACTTTGTTTCTTGGGACAATTTTTCACACTCTTGAACTCTATTATAATTTTGGGCGCCTGTATTATCTCGCGTGCCATTTGTATTTATTCTAATATTGTTGTTGTGTTATTCCTAAGCGGTGTTTCATGTAATGAAATTTGCCTTTTTGGTACACTTTCTAACACTCTGGCGCTACCTATAACTTAATTTGTGGGCTTTGACGCATTTCCCCACATATCCTCTGCTAAAGAATGCTACAAAAGTGACACATTTTTGTGTATTTTCTGTGTATTCATGTCGCCTCTGCGTGTGTGTGTTTTTGTTCCTTTCGGCCATCGCAGTGCCATTTTCTGTCTTTATACTTTTTTTTTTTTTTCCACTCCTGTAAAGAAGGAGCCTATCCATGTGGTTCTCACGTGCGACCCTCATGTGGTTTTGTTTCCTTCGGCCATCGCAGAGCCATTTTTTGTCTTTACTTATTCCTTTTTTTCTACTCCTGTAAAGAAGGAGCTTTCCATATGGTCTTCATATGCAACCTCATCTGGTTTTGGGGGTCCGCGTGCCACCCGTGGAGACACTTAGCTCAACGGCAACCTGTGCGTTCTCGTGCTTTTCTGGAGTCGCGCGGGGCCACACAGAGGTGGCTAGAGGCGACACTTACGCACACAATTGGCAGGCACTTGCCTTCTTTTGTTAACCACCCCTACGCTCTTTTTTTTTTTTTTTGTAAACTAGACGCGTGCCCGCCCAGGCCCACCACCCTCTTTCACCTCTTTCACGGCGGCGCCTTTGCTGGCGCACCTTGGCGTTTGGGTTTCGTGTCTTGGCTGTCTTCCTCTTTCCCCTTTTGATTTTTTCTCATTTTTCTTTTTCAAGCCCTGTGTGTGCCATGTTCACTGCTATAAGAAGACCCTTCCATGCACTGTATGATCATTCTTGAAAAAGACCAGTCCCTGGTCGAAACGTTGAATAAATCTGTTAAGTTTTTCAATGTGACTCCCCCAACTTATTATATTTTTAATCAGTTGCCTTGAAGATTTTGTTATCCCTTATATATATATATATATATATATATATATATATATATATATATATATACTTCGCCTTACGATATTTCATACTCTCTAAGAATCACGGGGAATCACGGTTAGGCTCACTGCTTCCCCTTTCTGTTGCTACTCCACAATCATCATTCCCGTTTCGTTTCTGGAAAATCTTGTTTCTTTATTTGCTGCTAATGTTCAACGCCAGCCGACTGTAGGACAATCGTCTATATGAAGAAAATAGTAAGACAAAGTCTCTCGTGTGTCCGTGTAAATAAGACGAAAACATCTATCCGCTTCCTCAAATGAGGCATCTGTTTTTTTCTTTTCCCTGACTGGCTTTTTTCTATTTGCAGGCTGCAACCAGCTCTGTGTGCCAGGTTGTCTATACCTTTCCTTGATCTAAATTGGAGTAGTGCTTTTGCGCTCCTGCTTATAAATTTTCCACGGAGGTATTACTGGCATTATCGATCATACTAGGCGAACCCTTAAAGTAAAGATGAGGCTAGAGAGTGTGACATTATACCCAGCACAAAGAAAAGGGAGCAAAACTTAACCTATTAGATTCAAACAGGCTTCGGAAGTTGCCTTTCTAGGATGTATAAAGATGCGGCTGGAGGAGGATGCAAGGGTTGTTTACTTTGCAAGAATTTTGTGTGCCGCTCTTTTTGTTTTTTACCACTGTCACTTTCTCGTATTTTTTAACGAAGAATCTACTCTTCCTTTCCTTATATCTTCATCTCTTTCTTACTTATTTGTTCATAACTCGCCCTCCACTCGGCGTTGCAATCGCATTGATTGCCCGGGTCGACGCCAGATGTGCGCTGCAATAAGCGGCAAAAAGAGCACAGATGGGAATCAGGATGATGCTGAGCAACTAGCGGAACCAGCAGCGAGTGGGGATAAGAGGAAAAAAGTATCAGGAGGTGCCGGTATGCTCATATATTTGCTTTATGTCGTGGTCCTCTCTGAAATGAAACCACGCCATGGCGCCGTCAGCGGTTGGCGGTGCGAAGCGATAAAAAGAAACAGGGGGTGGTTCAGCGCTCTTTGTGTTGCGTGCAGTGTCAGTACTACCGCCGTGCGATTCCTGCCAATACAGCGTGTTCCAAGGCACACTTATAGCAAACCGATGTCGCAGAAGCAGGCGCGGCTGAATGGGCTCTGTTAAATTAGCACAGAGAAGAAAATCAGTAGGTACCGGTTTCGTGTGCACGAAGGCAACTACCGCCGGTAAATTAGCGGGCTTTTTACTTTTTGCTCCTTGGACTCTTCTCTCTGAATAACAGTCTTGCCTACTGCGCTGCCACTTGCGAAACTAGGAAAATATCGTGATGGACGGCAGGCAGCCGGAAGGAAGACTGGTAGACTTGCATCTAATTTTGACACTATTATGAGATTGTGTGCCCGCAATCTGAAACAACTCGGTCATGGCGATAACAACAAGTGCGCCCGGTGGTACACGAAGTACTGTTATGATTGGAGATTAATCTCCCGCCTAAGTAGATTAGCGGACGGACTCTCCCAGGAGATAACGATGTGTCTGGAAAGGCGTCGTCGCGGGCTCGACTCCCGACGTAGCCACGGAGCTGGCGGAGACCGCAGGAAGGATCATTTGCCCTTCCTGCGGGATGAGAGTGGTACAGCGCCACCTTGCGGGGAGACCAATTTTGGCGACGCGCCCACAATGGCTAAGGGCTGCGCCAGCCGGATGGCGCAGTGGAATACAAACGCCCTATCTTTCCTGCACGGAGAACGGCGACGGCGGGCGAAGCAAGGCATCTTTTCCCACGGCTAGCCCCGGACAGAAGCTAGCGGACAGCACGGCTAGCCCCGGACCTCTTCGGACGTAGTGAGCTTCCAAGAAATGGGTGTCAATATCGTTAAGCGACAGGTCTTGTATTTTCTTTTTGTGTATGCCAGTAGAAGGTAAAGAGGAAACGTTACATTAAGTAACGGAGAGAATTGCAGTCGCACTAGCAGCTGATCATCATTTCGAAACCTCTTCCGCGACCGACGCGGAGACGCCTCAAGCCGCCACTGCAGGTAGCTTAAACTAAAGCCCCTCTATTCTCGCTGGCACTTTTTACGTAACGCCAAACTTTTGAAGTGCTCCGCTGTCTTCTTTCCGTATCCGCATATGGCTTTTCCGGTTCCGATTTCTATTATCCGCCGGATGTCGGCGTCCATATTGCATCTGCTGGCATGGAGGAAAAAAAAGTGAATCGCCTCAGCGCAGCTAAAGCCCCACACGGTATAATCATCGCATGCGGACACGAACCACTCGCGCGATATGTTTACTTTCCTGAGACTGAAAAACTAGCACACAAACAGCAATACGGCGATGGATGCAACGCTGCCACAGTCTAGGCACGAGAACCGAGAAACAAAATGGCAGCGCTTAGTGCCGTTCAAGACCGGAAGTCGGAAAGCTATGTGAGGAGGAAGAGCTTTAAGGGAGAGGAGGTTTGGGCTACTTAACCAGGTTGGAAGAAAACGTCATGGACGGGCTTTAACTTTAATAAGCCGCTGCTGCATTGACCGTTCATGTCACTACGAAGTAACTAGGCCAAGCTGTTTCAAGCGTGTAATTGGCAAAGGCAAGAGAAACTATTCTCAATACAAAAGAACAGAATGCTGTTGATAGGAGACTGACACTTTTTTCCTCAATACTTAAATTTTAACGACGTTAATTTTAAATGTGCACTTCAAAACAGAAAAAAAAATGACATGAATATAAAGGACCAAAAATATTCGAAGCGTAAATCTGGAGAAACACCTATTTCCACCCATTAGTTCCTTATTCCTCAGTGAGAAGAGTCTACCGAGCTCCCGTCCTGGCGTCACTAGCTCTCGTGGCTGTCGACAACACCAAAGGCGGTGCTGGAGAAGCTCATTTACTTAGATAGAGCGCATGCAAAGTCCCAGCCCTCCGGCGCGCAAACAGAGTGAGGCGTTGGAGGGCTTCCCCTCCACCTTATCTTTCCTCTCACTCTCTCACCTTTTTTCTCCCGCCTTCTGCCAAGGCCGTGCCCGGAGGACACTTAGGTACACGGTGCGAGCCTCGTTAGCTGGGACCTGGACAGAACCGCGAGGAGCGCGCAGGACGCAGATCGAATTACCGCCCGGCATAGCGAACTCTGGGCCAGCGACGTGCCAAGTGGGGGCACTCCACACGCGGAACTTGGCGCCGTCGGGGGACGACGGCACTGTGTCAGCTCCGGTTTCTCTCTTCCTTCTATCCGCTTCGGCATCGACCTTCTGGCGCTATTTAAGAACCATCTCATTCCCTGGTACCCATCTATTTTTGCTTTTTATCAATGCACCGCTTGTAAGGACGGTGTGCTTGAAACTTGTGGTGACTCATTTCTTAGTTCATTAGACTCTCGTTACAGCTCGGACAGTTCAATCTACTCCATGCATTTGTCCTTTTTTTCCCCCTGCACGCATTTCTCTCTGATGATGTATCCCTTTGTGGTAGCTCTTATGCCGTCTTTTCATCTCTATATAAATTATTTTTTCGTCCTTGCTACCTAATTGTTCGTTTCATGGCTACAATTCTACATTGAAAGAACGTTCTGTTCGACAAGCCGTGTAAAGAGAATTATGTTGGGGCTTCCCGTCAGCATCGCGTCCGGTGCTTATTTTGTTTGTCTCCTATGCTTTCGATTGGGTAGAAATAGGTTTACGCAAAAACAAAAATGACTTCTTGTTACTACGCAGTCAGCATGGGCGGATAAAAATGAGATGGCGGCCTAATTGCCTCCACGACTAATTCACCTTCCAAGACAACCTACTGTACGTATTCAACACTGTCAGTTCTTGGCTGTACTTGGCAACGCCTGTTCGCGTGTGTTGATGCTGGCGAAGGGGATCAGGTGATGGTGCGCGTTAGCAGATAACCCGGGAACACCTCAACTACTCTGCTCTACTACTAACCTGCTACTACTATGCGCCATGTTACAACGGGAGATGTTATTTCACCCTTGTGCAAACATACAGCATCGGCCTAGCGTCCAGCAGTTTGTAAGTAGCGTATGTAGAGTTGTGGCTAGAAGTAAGAGCCGCTGCCTTGAACACAGCTGTAATTCCTTAGAGATCGTCGCCGCACCGATCATAAGGCACGTTAGTGCGCCAGTAAATAAAGGGAACCAGCGAAAAAAGACGCAACACAAGAACAAAGAAGGCACACACCACAACGCTGGTGCCAACAAGACGCCCTGCGTGTGTTCTTCACAGCAAAGACACATAAGCCTGATAACCCTTTCAGGGCGATCGTCACGGAAGAAGGTTCGTGGCAAAAAGTGGTTTCAAACTACCTACAGCATTCCTTCGAGGGCCTGGTGCCTGCGGATCCTTTTGTTGTGCAGGGTTCAATGAGCCTGGTGGAGTGCCTCAATCGCGGTTTCCCCGGCGCTAATGCAGCCTTCTCGGTGGACATTGTGGACTTGTTAAAAAAAAAAAAAAACAGCGTTGTGGTGTGTGCCTTCTTTGTTCTTGTGTTGCGTCTTTTTTCGCTGGTTCCCTTTATTTGCAATATGAACCAACTAGCCCAGCAGTTTGCACTCCTGAACTAGTGCGCCAGATATGTCAGGGTCCCAAATAGACTGCTTTCTTTCTTTCTGATTTATAAAAAAAATGGCTGAGGCTTAACTTGGTTAACCCTGGTCAGATGCGAAGCATATTGATGGCTAGGCTTGTTAATAGATGGCTTTCCTTGGTTGAATACTTGGTCATTTTAATACAACCACTAGAAGCCTTCGTCGTGGGGGAAGACAACGGCATGGCTACAGCGGAACGCCGACTAACCCCGAGACGCGCGTTGGGTGGGCGCCTGGATTGCCACGGAAGCCGCGTCCGCCTGCCCGGTGGAGCGAGCGTTTCACCTACACCGAGTGTGAACGCGCGTTCGAAATGCGCGGGAATGCCGCTCGAGGACATTCCGGTGTCTGGGCGATGGCATCGTTCTCCCTCTCCCAGCGCGTGACGGCGATCTGTCGTGACGTCATGTGTCACGTGGTATGTCACGTGGTGTGTCGTCACTGTACCACGTGGTCTGCACGGCGTGCAACTACAGCGACGGCGCGAGGTGGACCCTAATCTTCCTCTGTCGTGACGTCATGTGTCACGTGGTGTGCACGGCGCGTAACCACGGCGAAGGGCTGTAGTGTACCTCTAGTAATATGCTTCGCATAAAAAAAAAATGATGGTGCGAGAGAAGCAGATAGCGCGTCATCGATATGCCATGATCTGCACTCATGAAAATAAGTTCGCGATGGAACCTCTTTAGTGTCCCTTTAAGCGCTTGCGGATCCTTACTTCGATATTCGAGTCGTTCACAAACCAAAACGTCCATTTTCTGAAAAAACTTGCGAGTTCTAACGAACGCTTTAGCTCACGCTGTCCTTTCAGCCAGACACTCTGAAGGAAAGAAACGCACGCCAACATTCTCTCTCGAGTTGATGCCATAGCCACGGTGCGAGGGAAAAGGGAGTGAAGAAAGGAGACAGAGAGCGTAGAGGCAGAGACTGCACACAAACTCAGCCTTAGGGGATTTGGTACAGCCGAGGTGCGCTCAGGTCCGGGATTTGGTATTCAAAAGCTTTTCTCTTTTGTTTCCTTTTCTTTCCTGCAGCATCAGCTCCCTCCCCATCGTGTAATGTTGGTGAACGTCTGAGCTGTTCTGTTTCTTAATTGTTCGGCCCCATCCTCCTGCTATGACCTCACTTGTTACTATCTTTTCCTCTGAGCTCTGAAAATTATGCGCGTAGCAGCACCTTTTTCCGCATTTTATTCATTTATCTAGCGCCTCTTCGCATGCCTTAGCATATGAGCGTATGAGCTGCAGCGATAGCGCGTTCTGGGCTGTTCCGAGAAGGTGGCCGCGACCTTTCTCCGAGCCTGTTGAATGAATTCAGAGAGGCGGAAGGATATATGTCGATATATGTAGTAGATAACAGGCGCTCCGACGAACCATTCCCCCAGATTGCGCCTGACGTAGATATAGCTCTGCAAGCTTTCACGGTACTTCATTTAATCGTCGTCTATATGTTGCCTAGCTTCTGCGGCTCTCTCATTTTTTTTTCTGTTTTCTCCTTTCTCTCGGCTTCAGTCAGTTGGGCTCTTCTTTCCTTTTCTCTTCTTCCTCTTCTATATCTCTTCAAATCCGTCCCCTTTACCCGTGTGTGCGTCACTGCCTTCCGTGCTCCGCCGGCGAGCCTGAGGGAAACATAAGAGAGTAAGGAAAATATGAAGGCAGGGTACATGACCAACAACAAAGTAAAAAAAGCGGCGATAGTGCCACGGACGTGGGGACATAAATTCACTGCCGCCAGCGGAAACCGCCTTTCGCGAATTTGTGACCAGTCAGCAGCGGTGATGCCCGGCGGAGAGTTACCGTCCGTCTACGCGGATGGTGGATGGAGCAGCAGCAAATGCCACTCTATCCGTGTTCAGTTAGTAAAAGAGTCGCCGCAGTATTTCCGTGCTTTTTGCATTTTTTTCTCTTTCTCATCTTCTGGGCACGCAGCAGGCCAGGGAAAAGGAAACATGGTTCGCTTCCTCACTTTACCTTTATGTCTGCCCTCCATTGCCTCACTAAGCGCTTCGCCTCTATAAGAAGAATCCAACCTGATTCATAACCCTCGCATCTGTTTTTCTTTTCTGTCTCCTTCTGCCCCTCACTTCCTCTGAACCGTAGAGGCAAGGGACAAATTCGCTGAGAAGCGATGATGTCCGTTATATATGTAGTTTGGGGAGAAAAAAAGTAACAAAGGGAGCTCGCTGCTAATGTCGGTGTCTTTCACTAGATAAGAGGGGCTGCAAAAAATGTTCATGGATCAGCCAAGCCTTCTATAAGAGCAGCGGGAAGAAAACGATCCCCGGAAAGGCAGGGTTGGCCACCTCATCTTGCATGTCTGCACTGAAATTCGTCTGAAAGAGAACGGCTACTCCAAGCTACTACTGGACGCACCATTCTCACTATGCTCACTATCATCTGGTGCTGAACATACTGGTGACCCTAGAGTTAATGTTTTCTAACTATGCTCACTATCATCTGGTGCTGAACATACTGGTGACCCTAGAGTTAATGTTTGTACTGCGCCTTTTGTGATGAATCTTCTGAAAACATCTAAATTAAGGGGGTTCAGCAGTACGAGGTTTGTCCTGCGGAAGAGAGAAAAGGAAACATTAATATATCATTCCTAAAATCCCACTCTGCTCTACAGTATCTTTCTCTTTGCCGTCGTGTTGCTATAGTCCCTGTAATTATTACACGTGTTCTTACTCTACACTTCATCAGGAACCTTACATCTGTGCACATGCTTGACGTGTTTCTTTCCAGACCGTGGCACCCTGATAGTTTCACGGCCACGCGCCTGTACCACAATTTTTTCAACGTCATTCTTTCCCAGGACAGCAACCGACGGGAACGCCCTTGTCCACCACTATGCAGCAATCTCCGCTACTCGGGACACTGCAAAAGTGTCGCCATGCATCATGTATAAAAAAAAGAATTTCGTCTGTTACCCTACCTCTTATAATTTAACCTGCAAGCCTGCAGCAAAAGCTGCAGCCAAAGCTGCAGCGAGAAGCGATCACTCTGGCTCTGCAGCCGTCGCATAAGCAGCGAAAGGGGCAGACTGTGACATGGCTATATATATTATGAAAGAAGGAAATTTCCATGTCTGCGCAGAGGTGTCGACCTCCTTGTGCTCAGTGACCAGGTAAGGAAGTTTGTGAATAAAGCACCACTTTTTCAGAAGACAAAGCGAAAATAAAAAATTGAGGAGTACTCTCGTAGGCTTTAGCTCAGTAGTAGTAAGGATCGCGAGGCCAGTTTTTATCCGCGGGCACCTCCACAACCTACTGCGCTCTGGCCGACTAGGAAAAAAAATATATTTTCCCGAGCAAGGTGTGTTGCTGGGCGAGTTGGTTGAGGTACATCATGGAAAAACAGCGCTTGCAGACAAAGGACCAGAACAAGGACCAGACCAGAACAAGCAAACTCATTTCGCCCAGCGTACCTACTCGGCGCACTTCACCCATGTGTTTTTTAGATTCACCCAGCTGCATAAAACTAAGGCACTGGGTGTCACATTTAGTATCGTGTTCACCATTTTGCAGTAAGAAGTAATGCAATTGCATCGCCTGCACGAACGCCTCGCTCGTATGCTCTAGGTGAGCATGATGGTTGAAAACATGCTAGCTTCAAAAGAAAAAGTACGCAAAAATCTACACTTGCTCCTGTCAGCGGCGGTTATGTCTCTTCGGCCTCTACACGTACATACAGTCATGGACAGAAGTTCTGCGTGATACAGGTTCGCAGAAAAAAAAAATTAATTTCTCCGTTGCCTCGCTAGCCAGTCAGGTGGGGATCTTCTATGAGATGAAACATGCATGTCTTCTCGTGCTTCTATGCTTTTCATTGACCTGTAGTGCCTAAAGGCTACAGAATCAATTTTTTCCCGCGACCCCACATTGCGCGAACATTTTGTCCACGGCTGTACGATCCGTGAGGAAGAGCATGACTGTAACAGTCTTTGTGTTCGAGTAAAATGACCACAAAAATAATGAGAATGCACTGAACAGCAAAGATAGACTTAGTGCGAGAATGTGATTAGGGCCAGAGCTGCGCTTCATAGAAGCGTGCATTCCGACACAGAAACTCCCCTCATCTCCTTCTTATAACCGTAAACAAAACAACATTGCGCAGAAATGGCTGCACTCGTCGTCTCCTGCCATGGTACAGCGTGTGCTTGAATTCGGTTTCGACCCGGGGGTGCCGTAAAGTAGGAAGTGTTACGCTTGAACGAAAAGTATGGAAAGAAGAAAGTGGTAATTAGGTGTTCCTCAGCTGATAATCGAGTTCCGCTAATAGCTTCCCGTCTGACAGTTTCCTATCGGGTGCCAGAGCGGCCGCGTGAACATGCTTTACTGCTTGCACAAGCAGCCGGAGGAGGAGGAAGAGGAGGCGGAAAGAAGGGGAGCTAGCTGCCGAGAAATGAAGGGCAGGAGAGGAAGAGAGAACACTTCTTTTGTTTCTCATGCAGCCCTACCAGGTTGGCAGCATTCTCTTTTCTGTCAGCTTTGCTTAATTTTCCTGTAAGTGCCTTATTGCTTCCCGCCCCACGCAGCGCTCGCTTCCACAAACTCTTTCCTCCCCGGAAGGTCCTATTCACCCTTTCTCTCTCCCTATTGGTGCTACCCTCTCTATCCTTCGCCCAACAGTTAATTTTCGCTTCCAGTGTAGGCCTGTATCTTCCGGCCTTTTAACTCCACAACTTCCCCTTGTTTACTTCTTCCGCAGTTTGCACGTTTCTCAATTATCTTTTTTTTTACTCTGCAGTTCCTTCATTTTTTTGCTCCAAGCTCCTCCTCTGTGTTATTTTTTTCTTTTCCTGCGTCCTTGCCAAGCGGACTCATTACAGGGAGCGTTGTTGGGCAGATTGTAAGGAAATGAGGTCAGCTTTTCGGCAACAGCCTTCGTAGTAACAATAGAGCATCAAAATCCGCTGTGGGGTGTAACGTTTCGTCGCCCGCTAAGTACTTATCGGCCCGGGAGTTGCCTTGATTGGAATTGAAAGTTGAAAGAACCGAGACTGTTGTAGTTTGTCATACTTTGCGTGATTCTTTTGAGAGGATGTACTCGAAAGTCCACCGCTTGCAGTACACTTTAACAGGCTGCCACTGTTCCTTTTGCAAGGTGTCGGCAAGGGAGACTAAAGGTGCAGCTCTAATGGCGGAAGCTGTAGGCGGTATTTTGTGTAAAATACGCTATACATCCGTTGTCAGTGCCAGTAACTGATTATCTTCTGACGCCAGCCCGTGACGCGGTCACATTCTGAGAAGTTATCACGTGGACACTCTGGGGAATGATGGTTGCTTGGAAGCAGCTCATCGTCATACGACGTCTCGAGCTTCCTCGTCTTTTCTCCAGTCTGACCTTGGTACTTGAACCCCGACAGCTTGCAGGCGTTCTTGAGAAACAGAGGCAGAGTAGCCGGTACACCGTATATTTCCAAATCGCAGTAAGAATCCAAGTCGGAGGCACGCTATACATTAAACCAGAAAGCCGTGAACTACGCTCAGCAGAATTGGTAATTATTTGAGTATGTGTAACATTTAATCTGAACAAAATAGCTTATGATACAAAAGATTTCAGGGAACCCTACAGGATTAACATAGTGTCTGGGTAAACAGTTCAGGTGAGGTACAGTTGTGTGGAGAAAGGAACACTCAAGCACCTTCCACTGGCAAAATGTGATGGAGGAAGTTAACGAGATCAGCAGACCGGAACGTAAATTGCATGCTGCCTTATAGCTCGGACGTCGTTATGTGCCCTGCTGCAGATCGTGTGTCCTTAAGTTCATGATGGAAAGTTGATGCTTTTACATCTGCCTGTGTCATTTAATTGGTTTTTTATTATAGACTCAAATTTCATTGGCGATGGCAATATGCGAGCTGGAAAGAACTTGTAGAACTTGTATTTCTTTATTTCAACACAAAGAGGAGGCATGCAGTGCAAATGTGAATTTCAAGGCGGAGTACATTTTAGCGCAACACAACGGTAACAACATAATGGGGACAGGACCGGCGTTGTTAGCGCTTGTTCTGTCTACTTTATGTTGTTCCCAACAGCTCCTGTCCAGTCAACGTTATGTTCTTCCCTTTGTGCAGTGCTAAAAAGTATTTCGCCTTGAAAACATGAAACATCTAGCTGTCAAACAAACACTGCTGAAATGAAAATTTATATGATTATTGCTTACTACGTTGCACGCGACAAATATCAGCACAAGTGCTTTGAAGTAAGCTCTTTGATTTAACTTAATGAAGAAGTTTAACACAGAGCTTTCACGCTCTTCACTATAGGAGGCATACAGTTCTCGCAAACTTCCCTGCACGCAGAACAACATAAATACTCAACGCGAGAAGGCTGTTGTGGCTGCGACTAGCTGCGGTTGGGATAGCCAGCCACCAATAAAGGCACAAAGAAGGACGAAAATATCCTTCTTCCCGCAGTTGCCACTATGCACGAATTACCGTGTCTTCCCGTTACTATGGCGGTATTTCTCCCGACGACCACGATTGCGCACGGATGTGGAGAGACGCGATGCGCACCACGCACGCAGTTCTTCCGCCGCATAAGCAAAGCCGCAAGTCAACTGCCGCTTCGGTTTATCCGTCTTTCTGCATTCTGCTAATGCTTTGCAGCGAGTGTGCGCCTTTGATCTTTGGCTGAAGCAGCAGGTCGGCAGTAATGGCGCTGTGCATCTCGTTAGGGCCAGCAGCCACGCTTGCTTCGCTAATTAAACCCAAACCGACATGCCATATTGCCGGTTGGACAGTGTCTATATAACGAAATGAGCCCACCCGGCCTTGGGTACACAAAACGACTCCATATTCATCTTCCATACTTGCCTCCTCCATTCCTTTTTTCCACTGTCTACTCTGTAAAACACTGTCGCCGTGCTGCGCCGCGGTGGCTCAGGGTTAGAGCAATTGACTACGTAGTCGAAGGACCTAGGTTCAAGCCAGACACTGGCAACGTCGTTTCGATGGTGCATAGCTGTATGATAGAGGAGGAAGAGCTTACGAGAAAGTGAAGGAGAACTTGCACCGTCCTCAGCTCCGTCCTTTTCCTCTCTTCCTCTTTTAGGCATACCTGTGCATCATCAGTGCTCATCATGACGACACAACTCGGTAAAGGCAACTAATAACACACCCCGTAAAATATAAAACTTATCACCCTTCGCCTCTCTACCAATCGAGTTAAAGTCAGGTTGAACGCACTTCGGCTTGTCTATTGTGCGTAACCGGTGGTAGTGAAAAGCAGGGCGCGTATCAGTGTGGTCGTACATGTATTTGTAATTAAAACTTTGCACAGGCTCACAGCGCGCTTAAAATTTCTTAAATTTACACGTCAGCGCTCTGTGATCGCCAAAGCAGGCTCTTTTTGCTCTTCACGCAAATTCTACCTTGAGTGGGCACGACCTTACACCCACAGAAGCTTGAATTCGCGTTAAAGAGGAGAGGGCACACACCAGACAGGCGGACATTGAAGTTCGTATTCCTCTTTTTATGCAGGTCCACACCTTGAATGACGTGCAAAGTCGACAAAAATATGCGCCTATCACATTTTCGTAAATTGAACCTTCGCGGAGAAAAATGACTAGTTCTCGTGCAAACAAATTTGCCCCCCCCCCCCCCCCCCCCATCTTGTTTTTCCCCGCTTTCCTTGCGCTCAAGATAACCCGAGCACAAGAGGCAAGCGTGGCGTTAAAGGTCGCGCAGTGCGAAAATACGCACGTGGCAAGCACATTCAGCAATCCTATGAGCGACAGTAGCGGAGGTTGGCTGTTTACGTCTGCCATTTTCACTTCTCTGTTTGCACACGTGCCTTGACGTGCGCTGTATATCTAAATGAAGGCTGTTTTGCGGACGCTAGCTTCAGCCTGCGGAATATGCATGAGCGCTTAATTAGAACAGCTACCACATTTGCTAGCCACGTGCCGTCCCAACCTGAGTATCCCGCTTTTGCATCTCTTTTACGCTTACGGTTCGAAACCTTTGCTGTGCTTATATTCTGTATCACTTAACATAGATACCGGTAGCAAGCTGAGCAAACATCGTGTTTTATGGCAGTTAGCTTGAATGAGCTGCACGCTAAATTGAGATGAAAGATTAATGAGCCATGATGAATGTTTCTTGATTCTCTTGAACAAAAAACTATTTTGTGTGTGTTACATATATTACCCATGGACGAGGCTAACTAGATAACAATCGGAGAAAGAAAACGGCGATTCGACAAAAGCTCCAAACAGATATTTTTCATCTGAAATTACCTGTCGAAGAATAACGTAGGGCAGTGTCCTTCTGTTGCATTTAAATACAGAGAGGATGGCAGCACAAAGCCGAGAAGCGCACATAAATCATAAACGCTGCATTTAGAACTTCGTGGAGCGTACATTCTCAAGAAAAATAAAGCTTGCTTTGAGGAAAGAAAATCGCGCAGTAATTCTCTCATTTCTCTGTCGAAACTTCAACCACGGCATCAGGGAAGGGATGAAGCAGGACGCGCATGAAGAACGAGAGAAAAAGGTGCCGCAGTGGAAGGCTCCGGATAAATCTCGACCAGCTGGAAATCTCTAGCGTGCACTGACATCGCGCAGTGCATGTGCGCCTTTGGTACATCAGGAGATCTTGGAGAGTGGCAAACCCAGGCTGCTGGTTCACTCCATGAATAAGTGATTCTTAGCATTCTTCAATTCTTCCTTTCCCTTTCCTTTTTCCTTCCTCAGATTCCTATACCTCGTCAGATACGTACCTACTTTGCTTGTACTCTTTCTTCCACTTGATGATGCACACAAGTGGATGTACGGAGGAGAGCACGGTATCGGTGCATCTCTGCTGCGCTTGCGGGGATGAATGCAATGTTAGCAGTAGAGAGTAATCCGGGAGTCATTTCTAAGATGACAGGCGAGTAATTGCAGTGCTTTGAGCAATCTGCTCCTGAAACGCTGTCCCTTACCTCTACCCGCGAGAAATGGCGTTAGTCCTATTTACTCTGCGTTCAGTTTACGTAAGTGACTGTCCGCGTTAGAAGACAGCCAGCGACGTTCTTTTTTGTTCTCCTGTTCCCCTTCCTACGTAACAACCGGTTGGTGCCACCTCTTTTGCTTCTGTCATTCCGCAAATTGTTTTCGTATTTTTACTGTCCCGCTTTGTCGCTTCCTCTTTGACCTAATCGAACGAGAGTGGCATGCGTTGTCTAATTTAATAACCGGCTGCTGGAGCACGCAGCATTCTTTCGCTTCCTCTCTAAACGAGCAGCACGCCTGCTTCGTACCAACGTCTTCCTCCTCCGGCTCTTCGCTTCCGCAGCTAATGTAATCCCATTGCCTGTCTTTGCACGCGCATTCGCCTCTAATTGGCGGCTGCAGACTAGAGCAAACTAGAACATGGCCCACAGAGCTGCACACGCTTTCTTACTAATCAGTTTTTACCATCCTACACTCGTACACCTGCTGCCTGCTTCTTCTTTATCTTATCCTCTTAATATACCCTACTTCCTTTATGTGCCTGGTCGGCATAGCCCCTGATTTACACCTATGGGCTTCACATGAAGTCAAAGTTGTTTAGTTTTGATGATTTTTTTCTTATCTTCATTGCTACTTTGTCGGATTCCCTCGATTTTCCCTCTCCTCACTATTGTTTCAGCCGAGTGGTTTGTCTCATTATCCCCACAAATTGCTCTGCTACATGAGGACGCACAATTAGTCGGATCACCTTACGCTCCACCACAGCGGCATCCGGGCCTTCGGCAACGGTGCCAGCTGTCAGACTTAAGTAACGACTTCCGTCGGAATAATAACGGCCGCTTTGCGGAAAGTGCCGCACGGTTTTGCGTGCGTCGTACGCCGTGTGCGGGGAGCGCGCTCCCTGGATGAGTTATGAGTTTAGTCATTCTCAGGTGCAGAATTCAGAAAAAAAGGGGTTCCTCATCCGTATTGCGGGCGCCGCTTTGGAACAAGTGTTGCGCGAGTCCAAGGAGACCGCAAACGTGTTTTCTAGGGGAACCAAATCACCAATATGCCACGGAAAAATAAAGGAGAAAAATAGCAAAAGGGCGCGAGTGCAGCTTTGTGACTTTCAGTAAGTTAAAACTTAAGCCTCAGCTTGACCGAGTTAGCAGTTGTCTGTCTAAAGCCTCTGGTAGGTGGCCCATGTGCCACAGTGGGCAGGTACCAACCTGATCTCCGCGTTGTGGGCAACCTGACGACAGGCTTTTTGACGAACTATGGAAACTGCGTGAGCAATTAAGCCCACACTCAGTTATTTCGGTGATCTTTCTCTGAAGCTTGCTTGACCTTGAAGCAACCGAGACGGGCCAACTAGGTCACGTGGCCTTGTGACGTCATCATAACCTGCCCTCCGTGGCAGATGGAAGATATATTAATGACAGGTCGCTCGGGGAGAGCAAGCTGGGCCACACAAGGCCCACCGCTGGGAGCACTTGCCATAGCATGGCAGTGGCGCATGACTAAACCGCAGCAGTACATCGCCAGGAAGGTATGAGGACTCCCAGACGTCTACGAATGTGAAGCAGAGAATGACCTACATATATGGGAATTGAGCCGCTACGCGATCGCGTCATACCCTTAATGCGGAGCTTAAGTGGCCCCTTCATTTTTTTACTTTATTTTTGTTGCGAGGACAACATAGCGTGCATGGCGGGAGCATCAGTGGGGAAAGGGATTGTGTATATGGAAGAGAATGGCGTGGCTAAGTCGTTCACAGTCCAGTACACCGCATCGACCGGAGGAACCAGGTACTCGGACTTTGCTGATGAACGCATCGTCGCCGAGATGTGCACATGCCTCGGAGTGGCGGCAGTGAGACTGCAGAGCGAAGAAGACCAAGGAATAAGAAGCGCTGAATTAATTCTGAAGGACACGCAGTCCGCACTTAAAGTATGAACCGAGGGATGTTTCAAGGACCATGCCCATTAACGCATTGCTTGTAGGCACTCGTGTATTGTAGGTGTGGCAGTGTGGGTGAGGTACTGATTATTGAGATGTCACTTAGCCCAATGAGAAACGTATGCTGAAGAACTATTGCCGTATCTACTTTTCCTTCCTTGCGGTTCCATAGGATTTACGCTGTCAGACATAACACATTAACCTAAGGGTTTATGGTGGATGTGGATTAGCATTTTTATGAATCGAAACTAACTAGGGAAGAGGGGACGCGACTCATCCTAAATAAATAGAAAATAAATTATCTTCCTCGGTTTCCCACAGCTCTGTGCTTCTTAGCAAGAGGTACGAATATATTTTATTTCGTCGTTTTCTTGCCTTTGTCACATTAACGCTAACGCAGAATTTTCGCTCTGGCAAAAAAGTAATTGTGTATTCATAGCGCTCTTGTTTCGAGCACGCATTCGCATATTTATTGTATTTATAGGAGGAGGGAAAACTTGGTCATACCATGTTTAATTTTTTTCTAAATTTTGCTGGTACATTGGACTAAGGACTTCCTACTAAGTCATTTCACGATTGCTTATGAGACATATACTCGATAACATGAAAAATCTCGCAAGCTGCTGGTGTGGTTCACTTGAAACAAAAAAAACACAGAAGCGTTTCCTTTATCTTTTTATGCAGCCAGGACAGGGTCACATTAAGAGACATACGACAGGCCTTTGCCCTACAGTGGGCGCAGTCAGGATGACGATGTGCCGAAATCCTCTTCGAAGCTTCGATGAAAATAAAAAATAGAAAGCTATCTGGCACATGTCGCAACCTGAATCGGCATACTCACAAGATCAAGGCGCTCAGACAATCAGTCACCCATTAGAGTTGCTGCCATCGTTCGCCTAAAAACACTGATAAAATAACATAAGAAATTAAGTACAGGGGAGGCTGGTAAGTGTTGCATCGCGGCTCCAAAATACTGTTGACGATACTTGGCGACGTCTTTCGAAGTACTTCCACTCCTGTGCTGCACTTACATCCTGAGGGAGTCAACGATGAGCGTGAGCAGGAGTCGCCTTCAGTGACGAGGGGTAACAAAAGTGGAACAAAAGGCTCCGGTGGGAAAGCGGCTGCTCTGATAAGCCCGGAGCAGAGCCTGCGAGCACTGAGTTAAGAACGAAGTGGACGGAGAGTCTGAGAGTGAAGAAAAAAAGAACAGAAGCGACGGCAACAGAATCGAGAGTTGAGGCGATCAGCGCAAGAATGCATTCTTCCGCGACTGCAGCAACTCATCCCCGAAAAAGACGCCGCTCAAGGGATGTGTACCGATCTTCCTCTCGAGGCCGTTGCTCACTTGCAGAAAAAAATACTGCTGTCTTTTCCCGCCGATTGTCGGCTTTCAGCTTTGTATGCTTTTCTTTGCGTGTGTGGCTTCTCTTATGTGATTGAGTTGAAAGGATGAAGTGAAAGCAGTGAAGCATAAGTTCTGTAGCTGCTTGGCCGTGTTTAAGGTTCAAGCCCAGGAAATCCGGACAAACGCATCTAGTTTGCACTACTGCCACCACGTGCCGTGTGGCGCTGAACGCTAAAAATCATCGCGAAAATTTTGATTGGTCGTTACTGGCGTCGGAAATAGTTGTTAGCGCAAGAATCATTTTAGAAATCAATTTTTGCAGCGAGCAAAAAGAGTAGGCCATGATAAACACAAAGTTCCGGCAGGGTCTCTCAAGACTGTTTAGCTTTCACAAAACTGCAAGTTTAGGATATCCCCGTCGAGTTACGCGGTGTTCACTTTAGGCAGCCAACAGACGACGCTTGTTGCTCGATCTCCAAGAAAGCTGGGCATGTGCTTTATGGGAATACTTCGGGCTGTATGCTCTTACGTTAAGCGGTAACGGTGAAAATGAGGGGGGGGGGGGGGGGGGGGGGGAGTGATGTAGCGAGGGCAAAATAACGTATCCTGAAAATATCCTTTCGTTGGCCTCAGCTCCAAAATATATCTACCTCTCAATTTACCTACACTGAGACTTGAATCGCGAATAGGAACTAGTCAAGACAACTGCGCCGCATGTGTTTTTATTTATACCTTGTACTTTAACTGTATTTCATATGCTGTTGATTCTGACTTATCTCTTTGGGAAACGTGCTTCCTTGACCTCTACTGCCATAGCCTCATGCTATGATGTCATCATCATCATCAGCTTTACTACGCCCACTGAAGGGCAAAGGCCTCCCCAATATATCTCCAATTAACCTTATCCAGTGCCAGCTGGGGACACCTTATCCCCGCAAACATCTTAATCTCATCCGCCCACCTAACCCTCTGGCGCCCCTGCTACCCTTGCCCTTTCCTGGAATCCAGTGAGCTGCACTTAACCATTAGCGGTTACCTCGCCTTCGCATTACATGTCCTGCCCAAGCCATTCATTTCTCTTGATTCCGACAAGGATTTCATTAACCCGTGTTTGTTCCCTGATCCACTCTGCCCTCTTCCTGCCTCTTAACGTTACACTTGTCGTTTTTATTTCCATAACTAGCTGGTTTGTCCTCAGTTTAAGTTTAGACCTTTTCGTTAGGCTCCACGTTTCTGCCCTATGAGTGAGTACATGGAGGAAAAAAAACTGAGGAGGGAGCATGCGGCGACAACCTTGAAGCCTAATCTTGACAAGTAAAGATATAGTAAAAAAAAAGAGAGTTTGTCCCCCCGTGATCACGCCACGTGATAGCGTGCGGTAAAATCTAGCCCCGCTGCGCACGCGCGTGCGCGAATTAGCGCGGCAGACTGACTGTAGATCAACCTCCTTGCTGTAGACGCTCCGCGCCACAAGCCGCGCATACGCGCGGACTAAAACATACCAGAATCAAAACATAAAGGACTGACTGGGAAAACGAAGAACTGAGGGAGAAAACGGCTTCATAAACACTCGGCTTGCGAACGCTGGCCGCGTGACGGCACGCTCCCTCCTTAGGTTTTTTTTTTTTTTTTCTCCATGGGTGACTACCGGTAAGGTAGTCATCTTTTATGGATTTCTCTTTATGGATCTTTTATGGATTTCTCTCCAGAGACAGTAGTAAACTTCCACTCACGATCTGAGAGAACTTGCAAAATGCGCTCCACCCTATTCTTATTCTTCCAATTTTTTCACTCTCCTGGTCCAGATCTGCTGTCACTACCTGCCCTAAGTAGACGTTTTTCTTTACCACTTCTACCTCCTCGCTACCGAATGTAAACTGCTGTTCTCTTCCGAGGAACAGCAAAGATTATGTATTGTGTGGAAATAACTTGATGGACTCGGCGCTGGTTACTTTTTTTTTCTTGGATAATTTAAGTGGAAATATGCAGTGCTTGCTCGATGCACGCAGGCATTGGGGGCTGAATTAGCCTCCTTTTGAAGCTATTGATGGCCAGAATGTTTTAGCAGTAAAGAAAGCCAACAAACGCAGCCGTTGTGGCTCAAGCAAAAGACCAGACAACCTCGTACCCTCCGAAATGTAAAGCTAATTTATGATAAATGATCCAAGTCAGCGCTGAGTATTGCAGCGATGGGCTTCAGCACATCCCACGCAACATTCTCGAGGCGCACGGGTGCAGGCTTTGCGGAAAGGCGCTGCCTGGACGCTCGCTCTCAATATGTTTGCAAACTTTGCTCGGGTGTTTACCTAAGGGCTGACGAGTTGGATAAGGGCCAAGATGGTGGAGAGCGGCGGTCGAGTTTGGGCAGCCTGGGCTCGAAAATTATTCGGGCTTCATTACGCGATTGGCTCCAGGGGCCGCCTCCAGTCGTCAGAAATGATCCTTTTTTGGAGTCTTCGATGGAGGGGGGGGGGGGGGGGGGGGGGGGGTGAGCTGGAGGGTAACGTTTCAGCGTGGCCTAAAAGCGCTAGGATGCCCTGCTGCAACATATCCGCTCCCTCTTCTTCCCCTTGGGGAGACGGTGGAGAGTCTCGCCAATTAACCGAGAACCCTGCTTGGCTCCGGCGTCCAAGCAAAGGCGTAAGGGGGGTTGGTGACGCAGAGCTTAGCGGCTCCTCATGAAAGTCTCGCCTCACAGCGTTCATGATGAGGCTGCAGAGGTCGCACGTGAAGGGATCAGGCACCTGGAAAAAGCTATTCGGCGACAGCCTCACCGTGAAGTTTGAAGCACCTTTTTGTGCGGTTGACCGAAGAGTCACGACGAAGGAAAGCAGACGCGATGAAAGACTTCCTCGCAAGGGTCTGTCGCGTACAACGCTCGCTTAACTGGGTACTCACCGCGGCCTTGCGCCTCCTCAGGCGGGATAAGATGTGCGGCGGTTGCATGCGTCGCAGACATGCATACTTACAGTTTTTCGAGCTTTTGTTTTATAATACTAAACGTTATGCTCATGTTTCCCCCAGCCTCATCCTCGCTTGTGCAATACCTACGTGCACTTGGAAACGCCATCTCTAACCCCTCTTTCTCTCTGTCTACCTTCAATTGAACATTTGAAAGACAGAAAACTCGGTTTTCTTGCTTCGTCGATGCGCTTCACCACACACGGCAGGCATCACCGCTACACGGCATATTCATTTTTTTTTTTGGCTCTATTGAACGCGGAAGACCCCAGCAAGGTTGCTTCTTTCCCTTGGGGAGAGCACGGCGACAAGTGCACCGAGTGCAAGCAGAGTGGCTAACTTTTACCGCGCGCTGTATTGCAGTGTTGTGGTTGAACTCCGCTGCTGCTTTACCATGTTCTATGTATGCGTCGTAATTATCATTAGATAATTATGTGAACACGCAGCTTGCAGGAAATGCGTATGCGCACAACCTATAAAAGCGCGCTAATAGTTATGTTAGAGCAGGCCGCACTATGCGGCGCAGTGCTGTTGCTAGTTTGCACACTTGCGTTGGATTCTCTTCACGTGGTTAACTCGCAAAGAAGCTCAAGGCAGATGGTGTGTTTACAGTGCGTGAGTACTTAAGCCCACACTCAGCAATTTCACCGAGCTTTGTCTGCAGCCTTTGTCTGCAGTCGGAGACATATAGGAGAGGCCTTTGTACTGCTGTGGGCGTAGTGAGGCTGGTAATGATGATCATTATGATAGGTGCCCCGCTAAACAGCCGGGAAGCAAAAACTGCAGTCTGGTTACTTTTGTCGTTAAACAGCATGCATTATAGCGCTCATATTTACTCATCATTGCAAGTTCTGTGCCACTGTCTGCGTGCTTCATTAGATTTATCTACAGTGAACCAGCCCTGAAGGCCCGCCCTGCACGCTCTGCCCGGCCTGAACTCGCGCAGGAGTCTCTGGTACGCCAGTGCGATACAGTCAACAGTGCGATACAGTGCGATACAGGACATACAGTCCTCAATATGGTCACTTGCGCGTGTGGACCTGTGACTCGTTGTTCGATTCGATCGACGCGCAAGGCTCCGAAGACTGGACACTGGAGGCACGATGCACGCAGTATTATCAGGCCCCGAAGGAGCTAAGATGAGCCTCAACATCTCGCTCTTAGAGGTCGGTGAAAGTGGTCTACCTCGTGCCTCTAGTATGATGCCAATGAGGACTAATGAAGAACCACGAGATTTTTGTGAATCACACCTTTTTGCAGTGTGAAATGACGACAGAGTGCATCGCGTTTCATTTATTTGTGTCCATGACACGCAAATTGAATCCAGTCTCTCACTATAGCTTGCAGGGCACGACGGAAAATGGAGTCATTTCCTGTCTTGGTTTGCACGAGAAGCCGCCCCGAGCGCGGGAACAAACCTTCTGCTTTTTCTGTCATAGCAGTAAAAGTGGCACTTGCCGAAAATGTCTGCGTATTCTGTGTGAAGCCCAAATGAGTGACCCTCTATTCCCTGAAAGCGCTAAGTGCCATACGCTTCCCCATCGCACTCCCTTAGCTAGGGTGATGCCCGCCTACCTACCGACGCCCTCTATCCACCTCTCGACCCACCCTCACTCTCCAGAAGCGCCATCCACTGCATAGCCAACCTCACATCCACATACCCAACTCTACACTCAAGAAGCGCAACCCGCCCCCAACCTATCGATCTCCACTCTCCACAAAATTTTCACCCAATAGAAGCCCGCGCAGCAGCGGCGCGAAAAAGCGCCTGGTGAAGTCGAATTGAAAAACGAAGTGGGAGAGCCAGCTGCCCCGGAATTATACCCAAACAGCCACCTCTCCACCCCACTCCCTTAACAACACATACCTCTCCTTATGTTGGTACGTTCTGCAAGTTACTCTCCCAGAGAGCCAGACATGGTTAGTAGACAGAGCTCTCTGCGAAGCCCAGGCCCGTGGACTCTTGGATAAGTAGTGACCCGCCCCTGAGGACCTTCTTTTGTCTTTTGATTCCCAACAAAATTTTCAAATACCACCACCGCAATCCCTATCTAGAGAGGTGTCCATGTGTCCACAGTCACTCTCAGCTCACCTCCTTAGCTCACCTCAGCCTTCAGGAGCACCACCTGCCACCTTCCTCCACCTTCCACAATGCCTCCATTCACATTCCCGCACGGCAGCGGAACCAAAATAATTGGAGGGGACACTTAAGCTCCGCCTTAAGGATATGACGCGGTAGCGTATATGCAGAAGGCCATTCTCTACTTTGCATTCATAGATCCCTAGAAGTCCTCATACCTCTCCTGGAGCAACGATGCAGCGGCTAAATGATGCGCCACTGCTCTGCAAAAGCATCTGCTCCCAGCGGTCGTTCTTGTGCGGCCCAGGTTGCTCTTCCGGAGCGACTAATCCTTAGTTTAATTACCGCCTGCCACGGTGGGCAGTTTGCTCACGATCCGGTGGGCAGCCTAGGTCGCGTGACCAAGGTGGCCCACCTGCCTCCAAGGCCGCTGTCTGGGGACCACCTGCCAGGGCCGTACCCTTGACTTTTCGCTCACAGCACCGACGCGACAACGCAGACACCGTATTTTCTGGTGTGCAGGGGCCTTTAACGCTGCCGCGTTCAAAGCGACGGCGAAATCTGATAAACACGCACTGGGAAAGTCAGTTCCTCTCCAAAACCACCACCCATCAGCCACCTCTCCCCACACCCACCACCAGCATCGACTCCATTCCTCACCCGACCTCCACCCACCGAGAAAAAGGATTCATTAGAGCAAAAACAACACAGTAATCAACGAGGGTTAATCCGATTGCTACTTCCGCTTTCTCGCATCATGTTTCATGATCGCTCTCTCAGTTATTGCTCATGATGTGAAGGTTGTTTTCCACATATGTGACACTAAGCTAGGCTAAGCGTCAGGAAAGCAAACCAACTCCTGCTCGAGCATTACGGCAGGCATCGAGCCTGAGAAAGCGTATAGTTAGCGGCTTAGCAGTGTACCAGGCCTTGCTTCGTATTTATAGAGGGAGCACTCATACATCGCTTTTAGAAGGAAACAGAGAAACAGCGCATCATGCACCACGTTGGGTCTCAATGCATGAGGAATGACAGCGGGAATACCAGCACGAACTTTCAAAACATTCAAGCCTTGCGCCTCGAAGTGGATGTCTCGACAAACAACACGTGAGTGAAATCTTTCGACGTGTCGTACGCAGATGCAATCGAATTGCCTCTTCCAGACATACCAGGTAGGATGTGAGTGAAAGCAAGCATATGTAGAGAGCGGTCGCTCCGGCGTGTGATCGATTCTGCAGCGTAGGGGCCCGTGGTGCGTATGAGAGGACAAAAAGACATATAGTACGAGGTGGAGAGACGGGGATGGTGACAAAGAGGATGAGTAATTTTTGAGTCACTCTTCCAAGCACGAGATTATATTGGGCGACAGGCACGTGGCGAAAAAAAAACTTTGGTTTTCCCGCTTTTGTCATGTCCAAAGAAATGCGCTCGATGCGAGTTTCTCGGCAGATGTGCGAGGTAAGAAGACACAACGCAATGCTTTACGTCGTACGAAATACGCTGTAAGAATAACATGCCCTCTTGGCAGCATGTGCGTAGATATTTGGATTGTTCAATTGAAGCTCTCAATTTTTTTATAATGAAAGGGCTTTTTGGACGCGACGACAATGCCATACGCTTGTACCTCTGTGCGACGTACTGGAAAAAGCGTTATAGTAAATATGAGATCTTGAGGCCGCTATTTTATATTTACCTAATTGAAAATCCAAACTGTGTTCAGCTCATTGTGAGACGGCGTTAACAGCCGTGGTTAGAGGGTGAAGGGAGGCTTGAAGATAGGATAGTAGCGGACTTGCAGACCGTGTCTCAGACATGAAAATCGGAAATGTTCACAGCAGAAGGATTCATGCATAGGTCTCTAAGAGATGATGTAATCGGTTTTTTGCTAACAAGACTTTGCGGTTTTACTTTTTTAGCAGTGGTCAGGTAGCCCAAATAAAAACTGCAATGCGACTTTAGAATTTTTTTCTTCTTGTCCAACGATGTGCAGCTTGTGGCGGCAATAACACATTCGACGCATCAATCTAAAATCAGGATTTCCCGGCGCAGTCATGGGGCTGAACGATCACAATACTACATTTCCTCTGATGCACATTTTCTCTGATGCCCATTTCCCTTTCCGCTACTTCCCAGTGGAGATCAGGGGAGTCTCCCCAGGCCCGCTCCCCCGGCTGTCGCTATAGTAGCATTCCCTTATTAATTTCTTTCCACCTTCGGGTGGTGAAATTACAATTGCCTACGGGCCAATTCGTTTATTTTGATTGGCTTGAACCCGCGATACAGAAGTGGTGCGGGAGAGGCCCATTTTCTTATTCATTTATTATGCCTCGATCTACAATTTGATGCATTTCCTCTTAAGCAGTTTTGAGGAACACTAAAGAAAGCAGTCTATGTCGCCCTCGGGAGTAGGTGTAAGCATGTGATGCATTCCAGGTCCGGCGAAGAGCATTCTAAGACGGTTCATAGATGATAAGGTAAGTTGTTGAGTGAGTTGGTGACGAATTGGCATTATGTTGTGCCCCTACGTGTTTCTTTCTTCTATGTCCCGTTCGTCCCGCTGTAGTCATGAATCATAGATGATGTTAGCCACACTTTTTTAATGGTTATCGGCCAGAATCCTCTGGATTTCGATGCATCACCAGCTGCTTTTTATAGTATTCCTTTAGTTGGCCAGTTGTCCGAGTGGTCAGAAGTATAGAAAAACAGAGCTGCTGGATTTTGTCCGGTGTTTTTTCGAATCCAACATAGTTGCGAATGGAAAAGTTATTTTCTACTGGATACCATTTGAACTGAAAATTGGCTATGGAAGTCGTTAGTTCTGGTATAGGTCTCGCCGTCAACTCATTTTCGATAACTTGAAGGGACAGGAGGGTGCTTGTTGAAAAGAGAGAAAGCAGTTTCGAAGTATCGAGTGCTATATTGAGCCCTAGCATCCCATTTCATGGTCCCACGGAACAAGTTGAATGTGTCAGACTCTGCGAGGACGCTGACAAAGAATCGGGTTTTGCAACTGTATCGTCGCGTGGTCGATATCGGCGTTTGCTGCAGAGGAACCGTTCGATTACCGGTGAAGACGCTGCATCCCGCGGAGTGCATGCGCTGGCGAGGATGCTCGTTCCGACCGCTTTCTCGATCGAACGGCGCACAGCCCGGCACAGTAGTTGGCAATCTGAGGCCCCAGTGGCACCCTTCCCTGCTGCAGTGCCTGCGCATGCGGACGACTGCACCAATAATTTGAGGAAAACTCAACGCTCCGCACAGCCGAGAAGTTCAACGACAAGAAGCATGCCCCGCGGTTGCAACCGCGGAGAGCTTTTATATGCCTGCCGTATTTCTGCCCTGGGCCGGTTAGCTTCGCCATAGGCGAGAGGGCCACCCAGTTTCTCCTGTTGGGCCCATGTCGACGCCCGCGTAAACGCGTGCACTCGATCGACACAGGTTCACGTAAGGCGGAGCACACAACACAGCTTGTGTTTTGAGTTAACACATCCGGCATGAATTGAAAACTACCAGTACAAGAGATGAGAGTGCAGCCTGATATGAGCGTCAGCACGCAATGACGAGAAAGAACGCCTCAAGGGGCAAATTATTCACAAGATATGTGCCACTTTGGAGTATCGTATGAATTCCGGCAGTCACTGGAAATACAAGCGGCTTCTTTCCTGCAAAAAGAAAAAAAATCGGCAGAGACACTTAGGATTCACATCACATCACATCATTTTCCTTAAAGACCCCTTGCGGGGTGTTACATAAGGGGTGGGTTTTTAAGAAGTACAGGTGTTCAATGCAGTCATGAATGTTCCAGGGCAGGTGATGGCAGTGATATCGTGCGGAAGGCCGTTCCAGGATTGCTTACATGTGTGAATGCGAAATCATTGCTCTCTCTTGGTGCATTTACACCCACCCCCACACACTCACACACGCGCGTATGACTATTACACTGCTTCCAATCCACCTGAAGCATGTAATTTGAAACTTAGTTTTAGCGCCAGCGGCGGAAGCCTTCACCCGGAAAGCTGTACGACGAACGGTTGCATCATAATTTTTATAGGAAATTGGTTTCTGAGTAAAGAAAATGGCGGAGTAACTGTCTCAAAGTTAGGTGGACATCGGAACCGCGCATTACGGTAAGAGGTAAAGTCTGGGAAAGCATACAATTAAAGGTCCTTGTGTAGTCGGTTCGCATCCCTCTCACAAGATAGCCTCCTTAACTTATCTAACTAACACATGTAAGCTGTATGCAACGAGAAATCGTATGACACTACCTGGAACGCGTACGACGAACGGTTGAGTCGCAGTTTTGGTGCAGATTTTGTCGGTAAAACTGGCGCCACATTAAGGCCGGCCAGTTTTGAGCGTACAAGGTGTCCCAGCTAACTTTAGCCAGGGTTTAAAAATATGCCGTGACACTCACGACGCGACTAAATAAATGAATTTTGCTGGCTATTGTATGCGAACTTCAATATTTTTTTGTACTGCGCTTGACTGCATAACTAGTCTGTAACTTCGCACTGGCATTGCACAGCAAACGAATTGCTTTTCAGTTCGCCTCCGTCGAAGAGAGAGGGCATGTGGAGGGGAGGGAGAAACAGCGCCGGCGCATCTAGGGGTAGCGAGTATAAGTGAAGCTTTGGGCTTAGGTAATTTGGAGTGCATCTGCGTTCGAAGCATGCAAGCGCTAGACTTCCCATCAGGAACCTGGAAGTGCAAGAATTATTGGCTTAAATGACGCGTTCCACTCTCATCATGCAATGCTAAAATATCCCTTTGAGCACGTCCTGCGTGTTCCCGCCGCTAGGAAGAGGACGGGTTCTGAGCTGCCCGTAAATGACGCGCCGAAGGTTGCACGTGATAATCTGACTGTAGTGAAAGAAGCCTATGCTCATTGGATATATCCACTTACAAACGGACAGTCACTTCTTACAAAGTTCAACAACATACTGCATCTCCTGGCCAATTGATAACCAATACTTGGAAGTACTTTCGTCTGATTCGAAGCAATCAGGCATGCAATGTATGTTTTCTGTTGTACCCTGCATCTGTAGGCAGACTGTTTCTTGCTGGTTTAAATGGTTTATTCTGTTCCAAGCGGTCATTCTGATCAAATGGGTGGCCCCCGAAACTTTCGCTACCACGCCCTTTCACTCTCGCATATTTGTTCTAGTAAAACATCACGCAGTATAGTAACCCACAGAATGAACACTATGAGAATCATGTAAGAGAGATCACTCTCTGAGTAGGTATATATCCTCTAGCAGTACCAACAACAGGCAAGTGACTGAAAAGCTCCAATATTGCATTTGACGAATTACGAGGACAGAGTTACAACAAGGATATAGCTTTCTTCGTGTTTAATTTGATGCCGATTCTCCACCTCTCTTTTTTATGTGTTCCGCTCGAAACAACTAAGCGCCAGTGTGTGAAAAGTTACTGTCCGAAAGTGTGCGGTTCGCTTTAACTAACCCGCTTAAAACTCCTTCAAATACGCTATAATTCCCCCAAATCGGTTTCTTCATGGCACTTGCATTTTTTTCTTAGCCAGAGCTTTGACCTTCAAAATTATTCAGCGGTACTCAGTTGCGTATTATAGAAAGCTCAGAACCTGATATATTGTTACGAAGAAGAAGAGGGCAGTGGCGCGGAACGGAGCGCTCGCGCTAGGCCCACAGCCATTAAATCATATTATCATCTGCCATCATGTCGTCCTTTTTCTAGACTTGCCACCTCGTAACAATATTAAGAATTGCTTTAGAGGACATACAATTCATAATTCGCGACTCTTGGAAATTCCAGGAGGCTCAGAAGGCGGCCTTCTGACGTCTTGGAATAGACGCCTCGACGTGATCTATGGTAAGAAAATGGAGATGAAAACGTATGACGGGATTAGCCAGAAAGTTCCGCAATGTTTTCATGCATTAAAAGGTTGTGAAAATAACTCGATATTAAATTTGGATCAAGTGTAAGGCACAAGTGCGGCCAATCTAAGCTGGTCGCTGGCGAAGTGCTCGCTTAAACTTTCGCAACAGTAAAGGTGCAATCGTCCAGCCCTGAGAAGAAAAGCGGCGGAAGCCTAAAGCGACATGGCGGGAAACCGCGTACGCAGTCCCGTCAGTTCTCTTAAAATGGAGCTTGAGGAATAAATGTCCACTTGAAACGACGCCTCCATGGTTAAGGTCTCCTCTGCAACTTTCTGTCTTGAAATTGTTTCAGATTTAAGCCCTATACTAGAGTCTGTAGAAGTGGTAACCCAGAACTGCAGCTCGTATAAAGGTCATTGCTAGAGAATATCTCTTATTTGGAATCTGCAACAATCTACAGAGCCAGACTGCTAGTGATTTACAACGGTAGCGCCTCTGTGCTACTTTTATTCATTATTGTTATTATTATTTTTTTGCTAAGGTAGGTGTCAAGACGGGTTCAGTCAGTCCATTTTAGATTGGAGCACCTAATCGGCATTTGAAAAGAAGCCAGCACGGCCGTTAGTTTAATTAGATCACAGAAAATAATGAAGGGGCGCCCGGTGCATAGAAAATGGAAGTGCTGCCGTTCTTTAGGCCAACGCAATCGCAAAATGCGAACTGCCTAAACACGAAAAAGGGGTCGCAGCATACGTACACAATGGACACGCAGGATAGTTGCTGGTCATTCTTAATTAAACTTAAGCAAAACTTGTGCTCAGTAAACAGTAGCAAAACAAAACTAACCGGTTTTTTAGATCTGGTGATTTGTGAGTGCGCATGCAGGAACATAAGGGAGAGAGTACGTGTGCGTGCGTCAAAATGTCTGAGTTTCATGCGTACAGTGTGCTGCGTCCTTGGAGTAAAACATTTCGCACATGAAACACCCAGAGCCCTTCGAAAAGTAAACAACAAGCTACAAGTTAAGTGAAAAGTTGCCTCTATGCCGAAAGTGCAGAGCGAGGCGAGTAAAACGAAGGATAACTGAGAACAGTTCAGCTCGCAGATGGTATGTTGATTCCCAGGAGTGCATGTAGAGAAGATGAGCTCAATAGCACTCAACTCAACAGTGCGCTCCTTTCAATGCATAGTGTGCACTTTCACCATGTGGTTCGAGTACAGCACGAAAATAACCGTATGAAAGGGAAGAAATTCAACCGTTAATTGAAGCTGATTTTCATTTAAGGCAATCATGTATTTTTCCTTGCATGCTTTCTTTATTCTTTGTTGTTATTTATTTATACAATGGAAGTTCTTGAGCGCCCCTGTTTTCTGTGTTTCTATATTTAAGTTTGTGACCTTCATTCATATAAGGGGTGAAAAGAAGAAGCAAGCATTTCTTATGTTTACAAACTGCTGCTATGGTGTTTTTAGGAAGACGATATTGGAAATTGATTAAGAATGCACAAGTGCCCTTAACGTCAATTGAATCACAAAAGGGTTGTTTCGCTGGGTGAAGTATAACTGAAATTATGATGAAGTTATGAAATACAGGTACGTGGCTTGTCCTGTTGAAGACTACAGCGCCAAGAGCATTGCCGAAAACACTAAGTTCTAGCTCGGTTAGCGCCCACCAGTTCGGCTATGCAATGGTAAGTCGAAAGATGAAAGCAAATTTTTTTCGTTGAGGCACAGGGCACAAGAACTCTCTCTCCTGTGAAAAGACCCAAAGTGAAATTGTTTTATCGACCAATTTGTCCCACTGATGCCTTTGTGGTATTGTGTTCGTGCGTGCGCTCTTTCACATCGCTTTTTCATATTTATGTGTACGGATCCGTTACTAGCCTTTGGCTATGGGTCCAATCAGCTTTGGGTATTGGAGCAGTACCTGGAATAAATAAATAAATAAATAAATAAATAAATAAATAAATAAATAAATTAATTAATAAATAAATAAATAAATAAATAAATAAATAAATAAATAAATAAATAAATAAATAAATAAATAAATAAATAAATAAATAAATAAATAAATAAATAAATAAATAAATAAATAAATAAATAAAGCCATGTCAGCAGTTCAGAATCGCAAACCTGATCACTACAGATGGCTTCCACGCAATCGTCATGCGGCTCCTGGAATGGTCAGAAACGAAGGCTCACCGTTGTTTTCCGAAATAATTGAAGGAAAACTAAAACTACACGAGCACCACAAAGGGCTTAAGCGATTTCGCATTAATTCAGTAGCAATATTGTGTGCCTGATACGGTTATGTTCTTTTACACGAAAACGGAACCACAGTCTGTAACATCAGTTCTAAGCGATTCGAGGAATACGCACGTGAGTCATTAGAGAAATGCTTTTCAAAAATTGCAGAATGGAGACTCAACAATCGCGTTATAAAGCAATGCAATGACATCATCACAGGAAGCCAAGCTGTGTGAAGCGATATTTCATTGTACCATGCAAAACAGAAGCACACAGCCCGATTTGTCCCATACCACAGAGTTACCGATGCGCTCTCTTTGACCGCTACAAATAGAAGATCGACCAAGCTTGTTCAACAAGACCTCATCAAACAGGCGCTATCCGTTATTGCTCTGACGAAGAGTGTGTGCTATGTCATTTTCATGCCCGTTTTTAAGCGTGCAAGCAGAGGGTTGGTTGACTGTTTATATAAACTGAAAATTTTTTCCACCTGCCCCACTAATCATCGTGTACCTGAATATAAGAAATTTAGGATTCCTAGCTTTTCAGGCCTGTTATGACAGTGGAGCGTGGCTCGTAAGGTCCTGTACAGGTGGGGTGGCATAGCGATAGGTGGCATAGCGAGCATAGCGCTGTACAGCTCGCATTCCAACCACTTATATTCTAAATGACAATACTCTGGAACTAACATCAACATACAAGTACCTTGGGGTGCACCTTCAGTTTGACCTAACATGGCATCACCATATCGACCTCACCCTAGCATCTGCTAACCGCTCACTTTGTTTTCTTAAACGTAACCTCAGATACGCCCCTATACACGTTAAAAAACTTGCTTATATAACTCTAATAAGCCCTAAAATCGAATATGCTGCGGCCATTTGGGACCCTATTCAAGCCTACGTTATCACTAACATTGAATGCTTGCAAAACCGTGCTGTTCGTTTTATATTTTCAGACTACTCACCCTTCACAAGCGTTTCAGCATTAAAAAAACGTGCCGAACTGGAATATTTGTCATATCGCCGTAAACTTGCTCGCTTAACCTTTTTCCATAAGCTTTACCACCACCCATCCCTTCGCAGTGATTTGTTTCAGTCACCTGATGCTCTCTTTCCACGCCGTGATCATTCTTTCAGAGTTAAACGCGTAAACTGTAATTTATCGTCTTATGCCAATTCATTCATTCCCCGTACTATCACTGAATGGAATAGTTTGCCATCAGTCATCGCCACAGAAACTGACAATAAAAAATTCCAAGAGCTTCTTCGCTGTGACGGAAATGTGTAAAAGTTTGCTGTTTTTGTTAGTGTTCATTTTTTCTTTGTGTGATGCCTTATGTTTTAATTAACGTTTTTTGTTACGCTTACTTGTTAAAATGCTTCTCCTATTCAACATATCGTGTTTTTGGCGCGCATGCGAAAGTGCCAACACACGCACGCATGAAGGCATCTCCTTTCGAGGCGGACGTCGCGGAAAAACCGCTGGAGATTCAGGCTGAAGCGGCGACGTCAAAGCAAAGTGCACTAAATTGAATCATGCTTTGAGAAATGACCCTTTTACTTCCGCTTCCGCCGCCTGATCTGCGTACGGCACCATCTCCGCCCGGAAGAAAAGACACGCCGTCCCCTCTTTCGCCCGCATCTCCTCTCTTCGCCATTCGTCCCGTTCTCTACATCCCTCGCGCCACACTTTTTTTCTCTTTCTCTTGTCCATGCATAAAGCGCGCCGGATAAAAACTGCTCCTTACCGCGTCCTTCCTTGCACATTTATTTTCTTGAATTGGGATCTGATAATTTGACCTAAAAGATGTAAACAAAGTATTATTCTGGGCTTCTTTACTACTTAATATTCTTCCCATACATCTGATTCACGAAATTCCAGGGTCTTCTTTAGCTAGGTTAGCGGCATACGTGAACTTGCCAGTGTCACAGTGGGGGTGCCCTGCTTGATGGTCTTTCTTTTTTTTTTTTTTCCGCCAACAGAAAAGACCCATGCCCCGGATAGGAAACCAGCCAGAGTGTGGCGATCGTTCATTGGCATGTGCGAAAGTTCGTGGATTCACCTCCTTTAGCTCCTACTCCCACCATGCAGTTTTTATACTTTACTTTTTTCTCTGCAGAGGTTGATGTTATGAGTGCGCTTCTGTCCAATCGCGCGCGTTCAGTTTCCTCTTGTTTTCTCTTTTCTTCACATTTCTATGCTGGTATCGAGTGGCCCTAAAATTTCGTTCACTTCTTCAGCTCTGATGATGATAGCTTCCTTCTTCCTTACCACTTTAACTTACCGCATACCGTTTTACCGTTACGGAAGTACCGAGAGCCCACCCACCGCCGGTAAGCACGCGCTGATTGGTCTCGATGCTGCTGGCGCGGGAGCAGCTGACGGGCAACTAGCGCCATCTGGCGCGTCAAGGTGATTTGCGCATGCGCACTGACTGCGCGCGGGCTACCGGAACACCGGTATCGGCACCGATAGCCCGTTACACGCTATGGTAAAGGTGTTCAACCTTAACAGTAAAGGTAACGATTCGCAAGTTACCTTTTCCGTGAAGCAAGACAAAAATAAAAGCAACATAAGACACGACATAAAGCACTCTTCGATTTCACCCCATCTCCTACTTAAACCCATAAGTCCTGTTATTTCCATGTATTGATATTTTTTCGCCCTCCGCGCATTTGTATTTTACTTCAGTACCTCCGCCTTTGGCTAGCGTATCTCAAGATCGAGTTCTTTATTTACTTTATATGCCGCGCCGGAGCTTGGACCGTGTGTCCCAGTTGTCTCCAGTTTCCTAATGTCGTCAGTTTCTCCCGCAGCCTTTCTCTCCATCAGTCTTTCTCTTCAAAAAACTCGGGTCTGTTGACCTTGTCTTGCTGCTTGAGGCTGAACGACACATGCGCTCCACATCGCGCGATCCGTTCTTCCTTATTCTTTCATGTCGTAAACCATCATTGCTTCAGCATAATGCTTCAGCATAACGGTTCGTTTTCACTGCCCTGGCGTATTTTATCGTTCACTGTGGCGTAAATTCACGGGACATTCGCGGTACGGCACTAATGATGCTTGTGGGCTGTTTGAATAGGAAAAGAATGTTAAGCTCGACGGTGGTAACGTTTGCTCTCGGTTTTATGGTGCCAAATATACGTATCATCAAATATACCGACTGTTTGCGAGTCGTCTGTGAGAGTGTTTAAATATCACACATTAAAACAAGCTGTAAAATTGTTCACGTGATACTTGACGCACATTAGACGAGACGAATATTACTGCGCGTTTTCATTTCCTGAAAAACGAGTTTTCAATCAGTTCGATCACCTAGGGATCACAAACGAGCAATAACATCGCAGTGCACAAGGGCACGGTTTGCGTTTCGCTATCGAGCGTCCTTTCACTACACAGACTATGTGCGATACCTTCACTGCTTGCCTTCCTTTGTTGTGTCTGCGTCGTTTTAGAGCGAACGCTCTACTCTTCCCGTGCGAAGCTGAAGGTCACGTGGCTATGAAATTTGACCTTCAAGCCAGGAGGAGCGGAGGCTTGGCTCTGACGTTACGCCACGTGACTCGCCATGCCTCGCCACGGCTGAGAGCGCTAAGCCGATGGCGCTCGCTCGCCTCGCCTCGCAACTATCGAATCACGTGACTCGCTGTGTCTCGCCAAAGCTGCGTATGTGGAGCGGACGTCGCTCTTGTAACTGGCGGAAATTACTGTCACGCCGTTCTATATATAAAAGCGTGTGGCATGCGCTTACCTCTGTGTGCTTACTTTAACAGAGCTTTCACTCGTCTTAATAGGTTCAGTCGGGTTCAACCACAGCTAATTTTTTCCATCGTTTGTGCAGGCCGTCTTCCCCGAACCTGCCGAACGCAGCTGTCCGTGAGTCCACACTCGCATACCTGGCTCGTATCCCCGATGAAGCGACGCCAGTGATCCAGCCACGTCTGAGCACACCAGCCGTAGCTGCTGAACGCAAGCATCTCCTTGTCAGTCGCTGTGTTTGCGGATGCGAGCTCGCTATGTGGCGAGCTGTGTTTGCGAAGGGCTCTAACGCCCGGCGCTCGTTTTTTTCCAGTGGTCTTTTGCGTGCATATCACGCCTGTCATGTGCCATCACAGATCCACTTTCGAGGTTGCTACCGCGCGTGGGCGTCCACGGCAGACTATTCTGTGCCCGCCTGGTCGCTCTTCTCTTCTGCTGCTGCCAACAATCCCGCGAAGCAAGGCTGTTCGTTGAGTGCGAAATTCTCTGTTGCAGGCATAGAACTTCGCCGCGCGCGCGCTCCTCGTTGTAGTTGGTAGCATTTGCTCGTTCGTGCCACCGTGCATGTAACCCCGCCGCAGCGGCTTCGAGCATTTTGCCACGCGGATTTTTCTCCAGTTGTGTGGTGGTACTTGCGCCAACAAAGAGCAGTTGTGCTTCGTTCAGTCTTGTCGAAGAGAATACAACGATTTTACTAAAAAATTTGAGGGGACACTTAAGCTTTGCCTTAAGGGCATGACGCGATAGCATTAATTCCCATATATGCAGGGATGGTCACTTTCTAGTTGACATTCATAGACCGCTGGGAGTCCTCATACCACTCCTGGTGCAAGGTTCCAGCGGTTAAGCGATGCCCTGCGATGACAGGTGTGCCACCGATGGGCCTTGTGCGGCTCAGGTTCCACTTCCCAAGCGACCTGTCGCTACCGATCATTAATTTAATTGTCACCTGTCACGGTGACCAGTTTGCTCACAATCCGGTGGGCTGATCGTGATGACGCCACAAGGTCATGTGACGTAGGTGGCCTACATGCTACACTGTTGTTTCTCGGGGGATTTTTCGTGGATTTTTCGCTCACAGTCAACGACGCCGATGCCGACAACGACGCCGGCATTTCTGCGACACGGTCTCCTTAACACTATCGCGTTAAAATTCAGTTTGCGAACTGGTTTGGTTGTAGTTACAAATATTTAATCGTACCAGACCTACATGTGCACAATAAAAGACCGGACCACGGTTGGACCAAAAATTGAATGAAACCATAACCGAATACAATTTGGTGTCTTCGCTTTGGACAAAGGCATGCCGCTGGAACTCTGACTAATGGTGGTGAATCCTCGTTGCTGGAAATCAAAGTAAGCTCTACGTCAAACATTTGGGCGCACATTTCCACCTCAAAGCCTTGGGCATATCTGCCAAACGAAATCTTTAATTAATTGCATATCGATGAAGATGGTGCATTCCGGTCAATATGCGTGTCAAACCAGTGGCAGAGCACGCTGGTCGTGCTATAAATTGGCTGCACCTGCGACGGAGTACCGACCAGTGCAGACACCCGAAGGAAGGCGCACATCGCCGTGACATCGCCCGTGCTGTAGGACGCACGCGAGCGCGCGCGAAAATCACTGGCTCGTTTTCCCCACTCCTGATTTTTCCGTGCGTCCTCAACTTGCCAAATATGACAGATCATCCATCTTTCTTCCCTGTTTCGCACTGGAACTACCGGAGAGAGTCCGGGGGAAGTTATTGTCAGAGAAGGGAAAGGCAGTGGGGGGGTGGGAGGAGGAGGAGGCGCTTATTTACATCAATTTATACGAAGAGGAGGAGATGGTGCGCTGGAAGCGGTGACAATAGAGGTGGCGCGGCTTCATTCTACATCCTCCATGGAAATGGATGCTGCCTCCTTTACAAATCTTATGTACGAGATTCTACTTTGTACATATAGGCACGCAACCACGAACACTCATCCTGCACCGGCAATGTTGACAGCGGCAAGGGGATCGCCGCCCCGTAGCAGTGCTCCCGTGCTACGGCAACAAACACACGCACATGTTAGCCCTAAGCCAAGACGGAGCTTTGCTCCGCGAGCGCCCGAAGTCCCAGCAAGCCTCGAGGAAATTAATGATCCCCATTTCCCTCTCCAGTGCAGCCGCGTGGTAAATAATAGCCCGAGGTAACAGAAATTACACTTCACTGGCGACAGCTTTTATTCAGTCGTCGTCAATCTTTGTCTCCCTGCCCTCATTATTTTTGCGTGCCGAGCAATCCGTTGTCATTTCTCTCTTTTTTTTTTTGCTGTTGTTTTGCTTCCGTTTGCGCGTGTGTGTGTGTGTTCGGCCCACAGCTTGTGCGGCGTGGTGTCAGCTGGAGCCGGAAATGGCTCACATAACGTGCAATAGCAACGCGTACCCACGTTAAATCGGAGGAGCAAGGACGGAAGCGGACGTGTGCTGTGTCTGCATTTCCATTGATGTCATGCAGTGTAGACAGCTCGCACTCTATCCCAAGACGGTGAAGCATTCCCTTTCTTTTCCCTCTCTTCCTCTCTCTTGCTCGTTGTTCCTCCTCCCTCTCCTCTGCAATTCTGGCTGTGATGGTAGTAGTCCGTTCGGCCACTGACGAATGAAAAAGTACAAACTCCTTTTCCAGCCGTTTGTTGCTGCTTTGTCCACCTAACTGCTTCTTTCTCTCGCTCTCTCTCTGTCCTACGACGGGGATTGCATCTTCGCCCGTGGCAGTGAAGAACAAACGCTTCACGGCTCGCTTACAGAGTTTGCTGTTTCTACGCTAAATGTATTACAGTATTATATGTATTTATTTGATGATTAAATTACCCCCCCCCCCCCCCCCCCCCCGGAACAACAAGCATTAAATTGGGGAAGCCTGTACAAAAAGATTACATAAGCTTTGTTAGCATTAAAACTGATTAAGATCGCATGGAGAAGCAATGTTGAAACAAAATGTAACAAAAACGAAAAGAAAAAGTACACGCAGCACTCGAAAAGTGAAAAGAGGTGATATTAACATAAAAAAGAAAACAAAATGAGACATAACACAAGAAATCTTTAAAGGCATTTTGTTCCACTGACGGGTTATTTTTGGAAAAGATCATCGAAGGACAGCGCAAAATTTACCACCGCATTCACCAGTTAAAACGGGATCTTCTATCTGCGCCATCTTTCGCATTGCCTCGCACAGATAATCGCCATAAGGTTCGCATCCTATTCTGCCGGACCAATGCATATATGTAGCGCGGGAGTTGAGATGAGGATGTGAGGGACTGTAAACTGCAGTAACTCCCTGCACTGCTGTGTGTGATGCATCGGTGTATATTATGCACTCTGAAGGAAGATGGGCGGCTGATATCGGCGTCGAAGCAGAGGGGCGATTGTCTGTGAGCTGACAGTATGACCATGGAGGAAGAGTCTGTAAACGATGAAGCTCAAGCGACATCTTGCGTGCTCTGTTTGCCTCACGCTGGTCGATAAGTGTAGTGGTATCATGCAAGATTCCCATGTAATACAGTTAAAAAGCACTCTTTATTTTCCACACATTCTTTCCTCAAGCAACTTTCTACTCCCAGCCTTTGAACGTCATATAGGTGGCTTTGTGGTCGGAGAAATGCACAGAAACAAACAACTCATTAAGAACAAAGTCTCGGCCGCCGCGGTGGCGCAGTGGTTATGGTGCTCGGCTGCTGGCCCAAAAGACGCGGGTTCGATCCCGGCCGCGGCAGCGGAATTTCTTGTCAGTGCACGTTAAAGAACCCCAGGTAGTCGAAATTTCCGGAGCCCTTCACTACGGCGTCTCTCATAGCCTCAGTCGCTTTTGGACGTTAAACCCCATAAACCAAGAACAAAGTCTGTGCATCACGCAAGGCAGCTCACGCACACGTGCACCTGTCATAAGTGCGTATAAAAAAGAAGCGACTCTATCAAAATCCCACGCCAGTAATTCCCGAAGTATTCCAGCTACACCTCTTAACATTAATGCAAATGGGAATCAGATACGGGTTTGGATGCCGTGACAAAAGCAAGAAATTAGAGTTGAAAGCACAGTAGGGCTGTATGGGAAGGCGCTCGCATATGTTGTCATCAGGCGGCAAAAAGCCAACACTTCAGATGAGTTCGCGTGGTGCTATGGGCGTGCTCTGCAGCGATTGAGGAAATAAATTCAGGAGGACTGGAAAGGAGGGGAGAGAAGACGAGGGCGGGTGTATTTTTTTCTCCCTCTCATGCTGGAAACTGTTTTCGCCTTCGATGCGTGTTTACTCAGGAAGGAGTTCCGGGAACGCCTGGCTTGTGTAGTTCATGCTTCCGCCTTTCTACGAAAGAGGGATCACGTTATTTACTCCCCCGAAATGTCAGGCTTAACGGAAAGAAACGCTGCGTGAGATGTGCGTGAATAATTTATTCAGCGCTTAGGATTCGCTGTGATCAGCTTGACATTTATGCGAAGTAGAAAAATCAGAAATAAATGCTCAAGTGGTTTTAAAATTCTGTATTAATTTTCTTCATAACCTGTTTCGCACATGGAATTTTTGGAGATTTCCGTCATCTGAAGTCCAAAATATATGAATGGTGATTATCAGCTCACACCTACGCAAACGTCATTTGAATGTCTTATAGTGATAGTGCCTGAGGGACATTCTCTGATACTAAAGCCCTTACCTATATGAAATGTTTGTGTTTCCATGTGATCTGCTCATTACTTGCAGTTTGCAGTAAAAAAGCGCCCTCTTTTTGGGCCACCTTTAGTTCTAGGCGTATAATAGTGCTTAGAAAATGCACCCATGCCTGCGTCCAGCCCAAAAAACGGCGCAAACTGATGTCCATGCCACTCATTAATATTTACGTTCATGCGAAAGTAAATCGCCAAAGGAAGTGGCTCACTTCGGCACACCAGCCGAAAGTCCAGGGGCCGTGCACTGTCACGGACACACTGCAAGAATTGCGTCTGCGCACAGCCGAATTCCCTGGCACCATTCGACGGGATATCAAAGCACCAGAGCCAGCCGGCGAGTAGCGCTTTCTGATACATCTGAGGAGTTCGTTCGTTGACACTTGATCCGGCAGATTCTTGAGTTCTGATTTTTCTGGTGAGAAATCGGCTCCGGACTGAACTGCTTTTCAAGGTTAAGCATCAGATTTGACGTTCAGCTTTCGAAGAACTTTGCTAAAGAAATTATTCTATCTTGCAAGAATATCATCGAAATTGCAGCACTTCCTGATTTTTTTACAATATGTTACCTCTAGCTCAGCAGAAAACTAGATTGATGGTAGGCAGCTCGGTGAAGTTCCTACATTTTCCACCCATCGAAGAAGCAATGTATCCTGTAAACAAGCCCTGGGCTTCACGAATATGTCGCGATAACAAGATGTATGACCTGAAGTCAGTGAGCTGCAAAGGTCGACATTGGTAGAAACAAACAGCTGGGGAAAAGTTCAGTTGATCGGAATGAGTTTATAGACCTCTCGGAGAAAAATGTAAACAATCATTTAAAATGAAGAATCATCATCATCGCCATTGCCATCATCCTGATACAGCATTTCTAGCGAATGCGTTTTAAGAAAGGTTGACAATTTTGGCTCCGCTATATTTTTACTACTTGAATATGAACTCAAGCGACCGAGAACAAGCGCCGCCCCCCCCCCTTTGACTTGCTACCGTTGCCATTCAAGTGTCGGCAATGAGCGGTACGGGTGCGTCTGAAACAATGAGAATAAAGGAACGAGTGCTTGAATGAAGGCGAGTGCTGAACAAAAAAAAAACGCAAGAAACAAAGAAACGATGGCGCTCAGCCCACTCGTTCTCTAGGCAGACTGGCAAGGGCATGGAGGATGGCACCCGCAGAATAGGAGCTTCCTTGGTGGCTCTGAAACGGGGGAAGCGGTGTGCCCAGGGTTAGGAAATACGGCAGAAGTTTCTCCATCGCTGCCACCCTTCCTGTATAGCGGGGCGGGTAGAGGAAGGAAGTGAAGCGAGTGTGGAGCTCGGCTAAGAATCCAGGTCGCATGACGTGGTCTGGAGACGTGCGCCATTATTTCGGAAGCCCAGCCAGCAAAGGGGATGAGCCTGCTCGCTGCAGCGTCCCTCACTCGGTGGGCTGGCTGTCCGCGACTGGAGGAGGAGGACGAGGGGAGAGAAGGAGGGAAGATGGTCCGCAATGTTCTCCTTTGTTTAAGAATCCTCAAGGAGGAGGAGGAAAACTGCGAAAAGAAAGAAAAATGAAAAATTTATGGGCGCAGAGTGTCGACGCCGCCAATGTGCTGTTAATGTTTTGTTCCCAAAATGTTATAATAGAACCACCAGCGCCAGCCACAGTGCCTCCCGAGACGCAGGAAAAGGATGGCGCGCTGAAGAGTGCATCGGAGCAGAAAGAGTGGAGTAAAGGACACAGAAGACGTGTGAGAAGAGGGAGTGGAGGGAGCAGAGACAAATTCCGGAGGTCCTGTAGAAAGAGCGGCACTAGACCGAGCAGTGTGATTTCGTTGCGGCAAATGTCGAGAGTGAAACACTAGGTGCAAGCGAAGACCGAAAGGAGAGTGGCGCAGTGCCACAAGGGGTTGGTGTGGTGTGAAATGAGCGGGAAAGCAGTGCTGGCTCCGAGCAAAAAAATAGCGTGACAGGCTAGAAATCAACTGGGAAGGATTGGGGCTGCCAGAAAAAGTTGGTCACTGCGGAGTTTTTATACGTTTTCTGTATGTTTATTCGCAGCCGTAAATGAAGAGGCCACTGGACAAAGGAGAACTGGCAGCAGATTAGAAAAGAGAGGACAAGGGTAGGAGGAGCTTTTACCTTTGTGATGCCACTGAAACCACATTAAAGGAGCTTAAAATTCACCAACGAACAATGCGGTTGATGCCGCGATGTATCGGGTTAGCATTATAAGTAGTCTGCCTGGCGTTTGTGTCTCCTGTAGTCAGCTTCAGCTGCCAGAAAAATCATTTACGTTTTTAAATTTGCTTTCCCATGGGTTTTGAACAATGGTGAGTGAGGGAGCAGAAAGTTAGGCTAGTTGGTTGACACACTAGTTGGCTAGTTGGTTGACATATGCACACTGAAAAAAAAAATGCGCAGAAACAGGACTAAGGCGAGACAAACACAAGGACGAGCGCCACTCACAAATAAAGTTTTATTCCAAAAACATGCACATAAAATACGATCAAAAAACAAGACCAGGCCAAGCTATCATCAAGGACATCACGTGTCACCCCCCTGCATACCCGAGTGAGTTGGCCAAAAAGCGAAATACCCTATCAGAGAAGCGGACAGAAGTCTTGCTGATACATTTACCTCCCCTGATATGCATATGAAAGGCTTCCGTGAGCTCACGCACAAGTTGATCCCTGTGCCTGAACAGAATTGTTGTTTTGTCAAAGAGCGGTTTACATTGCGTCTTCTGCTTATCGTTCGCACCCCCAAATTTGGAGGAGTTCTTAACGACATTCTTAAAGAACAAAATGCGCGGAAGTATCTGGAAGTTGGTCCACCCCCGATAATTCCAAAGGGCCCCAATAATTTTCGAAGCAGGCCAACCCTAAAAAATGGACAAACGGATTATTGGGAATTAGCGAATAAATTAAGGCGGGTTAGTGAGGATTTGTTGGTCGATTAATGTAGATAATTGTGTTGGATTAGTGTACTGCCATATATAGTCCGATGGAAGGTGCCGGAATATTCTAGACATGAGATTTTCAAGCTTGGCGCTCCAGATGACGTCATGACCACCTGAACCAGTCAGGTAGTTTCGCTACGGAGAAATCAGAAATAATGACGACAACCTAATGCCATCGCATTGAAAAGGCTCGCTGGTACAGCGAAAAGACTGGGCCCACCTCCCTAACGTGGCGTTGCGAAGTCGACAGGCGCGGATAATTTGTCCCTCAGATTTTAGCGCTCACATAAAAAAAAAAACTACAAAGAAGACGTGCATGAGTGAGTCTCTAAGGAGCGGGCATAATAAAACAACCAAAAAACTTTTACTAGGGCGGAAATTGAGAAATCACCTTACCTTCAGGCAGCCGAGTGCGGCACAAAATGCAAAGTGAACAGGGAACAGGGATGCAGAAACGGAAGTCAATATTGCAAACATTCTTCTTCGAGCACTAAAAAATGTTATAGGCAGGAGAGCGGTGACGGACACTTGGCAAAAAAAAAAATGACGCGAGAGCGTAATGGAATTGGTCATTCTCTACTTTACATTCATAGATCCCTGGGAGTCATCATACCACTCTTGGCCCAGTAGTGCAGCGGTTAAGGGATGCGCCACCGCCGTGCGATGCTCCTATCGATTGGCCTTCTGCAGCGAGGGTAACTCTTCCCGAGCAGCCAAACATTAGTTTATCTGCCACATGCCAAAGTGGGCAGTTCGCTCATTATCCGGTAAACAGTTTGTAGTGATGTCGCAAGGTCACGTCACCTAGGTGGTTTACCTGCCTCCTAGGTTGCTCTCTAGGAATCACCTGCCAGAGCTTAGCAGGTAATTTTCCGCTCGGAACGCCAACGCCGACAACGCCGATGCTGGACTTTGTGGTGAACGAAGCCTTTAACTCTATCTCGTTAAAAAATCAGCAGCTCTTCAATTCAGAGAAACCAAATCTTCAGCTCGCAGAAGACTATTGCGAATTGAAGAATATTTGAGTATATGATCAATACAACTTAGCACCAGGTGTTTCAAAGTGATCTCTTCTAAAATTACAAAAAAATATGCATTGATACTCATAAAAATTATGCAACATATGCTCTTTTTTTTTTCAACTTTCGCATTTGATTTGTAATCTCTCGAGCTATCTCTGTCTCTCTCAGGCTAGTACATACTCGTGCCTATACGCTGACAGATTTCTAAGCAACAAATGCAGGTACATTATTCATCTTGCTTGAACAACAAAAATCTTAGAGCAAAGACCGTGTATGTCGATGAAATAACCATGCAATATATATATATATATTACAATATATGACGGAGAAGTGCCCACGCTGCAGCGGGACTGCTCTGCGTTGGTGCTGCTGGAACCGCACCGCTGACTGTCGGTGAACGCCGTTCTGCGCTTTGTGCCGAGCTGTGCTTTGTGCCTAAAAAACCCATTGCAACATATATAAAGTATACTGTGGCGTCGTTCTTGGATAAGAAAAATACTGCTCTAAACCGTGTTGAATTTCTTGCGCTTCGTCTGGAGGCACAGGCGACATGGTGCGTGCTTCCCGAGTCAGTCTTGCGTGGAGGTCGACAGCTCACGCGACAGTTCTTGAACGCCTCAAGATCGTAAATCTTCTAAACACCATCAATAGTGGGAGTGGACATTTCCCACTTCTTGCCATTAACCGCATTAGCCGAGCTCACAGTAGCTGTCGTCGACATGCGCTGATTAATAGCTCTCGCTCATTCCACGACTGATTTTTCATTACATTCACTCTGCCCGCTAAATTCACGAAACGCGTGGAGCATATTGTTCTAGACAGTGATAATTTTTTTATTTCTTCATCTCTTTGTGTTGTGCTGATTCTAGCTTTGGTTCCGTTTTGTGGTAGTAACGATCTGAAAAAGAAAAGCAACGCTCATGATATGCACGTAAATATAAGCAAGCACGAGCAATCTGGCTGCAGATTCATTTGCTTTCATGGCTCTTTCTCTCTCTTCTTGCTTGCCGTTCTTTACTTTCGTTTTTGCACCTGTCTCATTCACAGCCTACGGCGAGGCAAGCATCACAACATAGAATAATTATAAAAAACCCTAAAATATCCGTGTGCAATTTCCTCAGTTTTAAAGTCGATTTTTTTGTGAACAAATTCAAACTTTCCAGTCATTTCCTGAATGAACTGCAGTGAGCATGCCTCATGCGTGAATAAGCTTTTTGAGATGTTGAAAAATTCTTCATGATGTTCACAGGGATTGAAATTGTTGCTCAAGTCCTTTCTTTGTTCCCTTTATCCTCAATGAAGTAATGTTTACGCTATGTGCTACAGCATCTATCATTAAAATTTGAAAAAAAAAACAATCCATGTTCTTTAATACTTGCTGTCTCCTTCGTGTTCTTCGCGTACAGGATTCCTTTTTCCTCACGTGATTGACAATACGCAATACGCAACACACTACTCCTCGTCATTAGCTTATAAGCACCTGAGACGCACCAATTGGATGGATGCTTTTGTACCTGTTGCTGGCAGCATCGAAGCAGGCTAGGCTGTCATGTCCTCATATTGGAAGGGCGTAAAAGAAGCCATTCAGTCCCGGTAGCGTGTTCGCCAAATGCAGCCGGTACAGCCAGCGATGACAGCGCCGCCCACCGGCAGGTAGCAGCCACATTAAGGCTGGTTATAAATATTCATTCAGAACGACGGCTTGACATCGCCGCTATGGCGCAGTGGATTAGAGCCACGTGTTGCGTATGGAAGGTCGGCCGTTCGACTCCGCTCTCTGTACTGTAATTTTATTGTTTTTTTAATTTCATTTTTTTTTCCAATTTTTACCCTTTTAGGTCGCAAATCGTGATGCTTAGTGGCATATAACGCCGTTTAAGAGGATTTATTATCCCTTTTAGGTAAGCCGTTGTGACAATCTTCAGTCACCGTGATCAATTCACCGCGGTTTCAAGCCATGTGGCTGTACAGGCTGCAGTTGGCGAATACGCCGGTAATAGGAACCTCGTGCGCTGTGGCTGTCGGAGGTGAGAGCGAAGAAGAAAAAGCGTCAGGACAGGTGAAAGTGAACGCAAAAGGGTGTCGATATTAATAAGTCTCTCATTTGCAGCCGCCATCAAGCCATCACAATGTCATGCACTAAGCTCGTATATACAGAATGCTCGGCATGTAATCGCCGGAACCTCGCCTCTCTGGATCCGTGTCGGCTGTCGGCTATTTCCTGGCCGTGGCGCCGTACCTTCGGCAAGAGTGGCTGTCCTATAGCTTGGGATGATGCTCTGCGTGTTTCGCGTCTTTAATAAATATATACCCAGTGTACTTCTCAGAAACAGAGGTGAGCAACAGTGTTTAACTCGGCTGCTGTGTTGACCAAGATGTGCCGATGCCTTTCCTCGAATGACTCCGATGCCTTCTGTCCCATTCAGGTAGCTACAACAGACTCTCTTTTAATGCTTACAATAGTTCAGAAAAACTCGTGCTTATTGAGTTAATGTAAATTTGAAGTCTCGGATACCTGCCCTAATACCCTCCCACTATGTGATGTTACAATTAAGTAATTTTGCGATCGAAGTTCTTTGTTTCTCTCGGAATGCGGTTGTTTTTTACCGTAAAGAGCCCGTTTTTATTGTAATCATTATCACCATCGTCGCTGTCGTCACGTCATCAGTTTTCTCATCATTTCTTGGGCATGCCAAATTTGGGTAATGGTTTTACTGTTCTGCAGCCTCTGACGCGTCAGTAGTCAAATTGCAATCCTTCTGCAGAACTCACCAACTAATGTCGATATCCTCCCTCTACACCTCCCCATTGCCATAATCGAGAAGTCAGCCCCAGCCATACGTGCGATAAATGTGCGCTAGCAGAGCAGGAAAGAAGCAACGTCACCAATACAAAACGTAAAACGTGCTTTGGCGTTCGTGACAATTTTCCTATTTCCGTTATTTGAACGTTACCCACTTTAATTTTATTATACATGAGTGTGTCTGCAAATGCTTCATGGTGCACACACGCTCTCGGTCTCAACGTTGCACAGGTTTATGGCCACGAGTGTTTGGAGTGAGAAGTAATCAACCATGCAGCAAGGCAGCAGTGGAGAGGAGGACTAAGGAAGCAATGGGATGACGCGGCGGACGCGGCCTGTTGCCCGCAGTCGCCGCGAGAGGCGCCCACTGCGGGCGTAGCAGATAGCCAGGAAGATTTACAAACTTTGGTTAATTGCTGTGGACACGAAGGAGACGCTCTAGGATTCAGTTTTAGTGCAACTAAATCAGGTGTGATATGATTTTAAACGATACAACTGATCAGGTGCTTACAATACAAGGCCACGAAATACCCAAAGTGGCCGAATACAAATACCTCGGGATATGGCTAAACGAAGGGCAGATATACACGGAAAAGCATGAACAGGCTCTTAGGGCAAAAGGACGAAGAGACGCCGGGATAATGAAACATAGGGCATTATGGGGGTACAACAAATATGAAGTACTAAGAGGTATTTGGAAAGGAATAATGGTGCCGGGACTTACTTTCGGCAATGCGGTTCTGTGCTTAAAGGGCAACTGAAGCGGTTTTAGAATTCGATGAGTTTTAGCTTGCTGAATGTGCGAAATGTGCTGGGAAAGCCTGCGAAATCGTTTTGCTCTAGCATTTGAAATGGTTTCGTAATCGCCGAATAAAGTCGTCGTCGGCGTTCAGGCTTCTCTGAAGGGCACAGCGACGGGCAGAGGCCCCGATAATGACGTCACGTATGACGGCACGTTGTTTCCAGCGAAGAAACGGTTATTCCATGGAAGAAAACCGACGCCATACAAGGTGAAGCTCACGGTGCATTGTTTGGCGCCATCTTACGACGCACAGCAGCATGCAGGCGTAAGCAGCGGACATTGAAATTTCGGCAACAATGACGTCATTGCCGAGTTTCCTCGCACTCCTCCAAAGTAGTGAGGAGAAGCCTAAACATCGTCGCGGTTTTAATCGACGATTATGTCACCATTTTAAATGCTAGTGCAAAAATACTTTGCATGCTTCATCTGGAAGCTTGATAGATTCGAATTCTTGAATAACCTCGAATTCTCAAAAAACCGTTTCAGCTTCCCTTTAAGGGCAGAAGTTCAGTCGAGATTAGACGTAAATCATAGAGCTGTTGGAAGATTAGCACTAGGTGCCCACGGCAAAACCACAAACGAGGCAGTACAAGGGGATATGGGCTGGGCATCGTTCGAGGCACGGGAAGCTAAGAGTAAAATACTATATGAAGAACGCCTGAGGAAATTGGACGATAACAGATGGGCAGCTAAGGTATTTAAATATTTATACAGAAAGAACGTTGACTCACAGTGGCGGAGAAGAACTAGAAAACTAACCAGTAAGTATGCCGGTCATGAGGACGGAGAAAGAAAGAGCATTAAACGACAGGTTAAAAACGCGGAAGTTAAAAATTGGATGAATTCAATGGAAAAGAAACATAGTGTAGAACTATATCGATTCTGGAAAAGGCAGATCAGTAAAGAATTTTTCTATGATAACTCAAGAGGCAGTGCCCTACTTTTTGAAGCTAGATCAGGGTGTCTTAGAACGCGCAGCTACAAAAAGAAATTTAACGAAGAAGATGACACATGTGCAGTGTGTGGTAGATCTGTGGAAACAATTGAACACCTCATAATCAAATGTGATGGTATCCATCCGGATGTCGATGCAGGCACAGTCACTCTTTCTGAGGCCCTAGGGTTTAAAGATAACAATGGTCATGTAAATAAATCTGCAGTGGAAGTCAGCAAAAAGCGATTGGAGGATTGGTGGCTGAAAAGCAGAGATGTGGCATAAGGTTAACACAGTAAACAAAAAAAATAAAGAAAGAAAAGCTGAGCATGGTGGCAATTGCCACCACCCCGTTTCAAAGGGGGCGCTCCTATCCATCCATCCATCCATCCATCCAGCCTGCACCAACGGAGACGTTTACGGCTGGAGCTCCTCGTTAAGTTATTTTATCGCCTTCCTGGCTGTAAATGATGAAGCGCGTCCGAGGCTTACCAATCGGCGAGACTAATAAAAACAGAAACCCGTACACCTCTCCAACGGTGCGCGTGCAGGCTGACACGAGCCGCACCCGGTCAGCAAACTCTTCTACCCGGCCTTCCTTCCTGTTTTATACCACCCTGCATAGCGTAGCTGGCTGCTGGGATGCAGGGCCGTTTCAATTCTGAGCTCGTTCTTGGAGCACAGAAAGAACGACATAGACAGAGAGAAATAAAAGAAGGAAACGAATAGGAAATGAAGTTCGAGCACAAAAGGTGGGAAAATGGTGCTCGAACCACCCTCTGAGGTCTCGGAGGGCAATGCGTGCCACACCGCTTCTTTCCTTTTGTTGGCGTGCTTTCTGAGTAGCTGTCGTGCACTTTCACGGTTGAACCTCTCAGCTCATTTGGTGTTTGTAAATATAAGCGCATTAAGCTTTTGAGGTGCCTTCCTTGTTTGTTGTCTTGGAGGATACTTGTGTTCACGTGGTCTTGTGCTCTACTAAGCAATTGCTTCTTGAAAGGCTCTAATTTAATTCTTCTTGCATGCTTTCATTTATGTCCTCCCTATTGGGTATAGGCTTGATTTTCTTATTTTTCACTTTTTTTAGGGCAGCCACAAACAAACAAATGTACCTTCTGTTGACCGTTCAGGAGGATGTAATTATTGCTGTCACTGAAAAAGTCTACAGATAGCGGTAACTCCAATGCCCTGACCGTGTGGCCCAAGTTTCATCCGTCTTTCATACAGATAATAAGCGCCGACGTTGAAGACACATGAAAAGGAACACCTTGTATCGCCTGAGTGACTTTCAACACCCAAAATAAAAACCTTTCAACTGTGTGCACATATAAAATGGTAACACTTAGGCGCAGCTAACAAAAAGCATGTCGCACCTATAGCGTTCAATACTTTTGTTGTGTTGGTTCTCTGCACAAGTTTCAGTCCAGTTACCATACATAATTTGTGAATTCTTTTCTTAAGCCTTGCGAATTTTTTGTTTGTGTTCTAGAGAATGAGGTCGAGGAGGCTGCTGGCTACAGGCCGCACTAGCCTTGCTATTCCTGCTGGTGACTGCTCTACCGTCGCAGCACTTGACATAAAAAAGACATGTTCCCAATCGTGCCACAGTTCAGGGGGGGTGCATTTATAGCTGGCTTTTTGAGGGGCCCGTAAGAAGGGGGGGGGGGGTGGGGGGTGGGGGGGGGGGGATTTCTACAATACTTTGCTTGGGCTTTATGCGTCGGAAAAGAGGGAGTCGCATGGCTGGCTACAGTAAATCTCACCGCTGGGGGGGGGGGGGGGGGCGGGGAGAGGGGTGGCTCCATTTATGACTGGCCTTAAATCTGCCACAGGCAATGAGTGTTCTTCACGCGTCGTGAGGGTGCCTAGAGGAAAAAACATTTACTGCTGTTGTTTCCACCACTTGTGACTCAGTCCAGTGTCACGGAGTTATAGGAAGCTTAAGAAACTTCTCTGCCACATATTTCGTAGCTCGCGGGAAAGAGATCTCTTCTGCAGAGCAATGTGAGACATATGCTCTCTTCAGGTGAGCAAGCGGGAAAATGCCTCTCACCGCTAGTTCTGGGCAGCACGGAAGGAAATGTATCAAACCATCATATACACCACATCCATGAGCACTGTAGAGGCGACGCCAATCTGGCGCTGTGCATTCAAGCTGGAGTCCATGCCAAGCCGCGCTCATGAGGATGTGGCATAATAACGTCGTGTCTGCTCCCATCTCCCTAACTAAAGAAAATGCTCACTTGAGCGTAAGCGCTCGTTCGTGTCACTCATCGTGTCCATTCTGTCCAATGCTGTATCACTTCTTTATGTAACCCCAGCTAGAGCAGAGCGTCGTCTTAGTGATTTCCTTCGGCCCCTTGGTCACACAAGGTTGGCCAGCAATCTTTTAAATGCTAAGTCCAGCAGAGCTTAGTTAGCGTTTCCGGTTAACATTTTTTTCTCTAGGTCTTATCGCTGATATTATTGGCATGGTCAATATTTTATCAATAAGCAATCACCAAGCGTTATTCGAATGCCAGTCGGAGGCATATAGGCTGACTGGCATAACCACGCATAGTCAGCGAAGGGCGAGACACCGTTCTCACCACTTTTCTCTTTTCGGCAAGATTGTGAAAAATGAGACTGCAGCGAAAAAAATAAATAAATAGGAACGCTTCTTTTCAAGCAATGCTACAACATAGAACAGAATGCAGATTTAACGAGGTTATCGCACCGATGCATCGCTCCCCTATATAGTGGCCCGTTTGTTTCACCGTTCACGTTTTACACTCGCGTGAAGGCCAAGCACAGTGCAGCGCCTTCTACTGGCCCGTGCGCTAGTTTATCCAAGAGTCTAGTGGAGCCTTGAGGGTTCCGCAGCACTCTTTCGCTTCGAGTCAGTTTCGGCATCACCATAACTTGCGCACTTCTCTGATCAGGTCTTTCTCTTTCCATCGCTTTTTTTCTCTCAGTTGCCTTCGCACGGTTGTAACGTGAAGCCGTAAACTGGGATTACAGCACTTTTTTGTTTTTTCTGTATACTTTTTCCTTTCTTTCTTGCCTGCTTGGCTTCAGGAGTCGGCTTTAGTGTTTCTTCTCCTGACGTGGCCGCCTTTAGCAGAATACGTACGTGGAAAGAAAGAAAAATGAAAATGTACCCGCAGACAAAGCCGGAATGCCAGATGACACCGCAAGGGGCTGTTCATTCCTGAGCATCAATCTTTTCCTGGTGTTGGGTCCCATACGGCTCTATCCTTGCCCTGTCGGAGGCTTAAAACGACTAAAAGCTTTCAAGGAGGTGGAAGTATTGAAGAAAAGCTCAGCTAAAGACGTACTTCTTTGTTCAAGTCAAGTCAGTGGATGAGGGAAAAGTTCTGAAGAGGGTTGTATTGCAAGCTAGGCCAACATGCATACCTGACGTTACGGAATCTTGCTGAAAGGTTCAGCCCGAGTCTATTAGAGGGCGATAGAAGCCGTTTGCGTGTACTGTTTTACGTTGGTCTTGTCTCAGACAAATGAGGCGTTGTATGTTCGTATGCGCCCTGCTCACAGCCACCAACCAAGATCGGCACGCAACATCGGGAAGACCAACTCGCATATGACATTCATTCTTCTTAGTGTGCAGAGTTTTTGGTGAGCTGGCAGGCTTGAGGGGCTGTTATGTTCAGAAAACAAATGTCGTCACTGGTGAGCATTGCTTCAAGCTTATATCGCGGAACTGAAGTTGCACGTCCCACAGGAGCGACGCTCTTTTAAAGCGGTAATCCAGTGCGCTGCTCCTTGAAGAATTTTATTGCGAAAGCAATACTAGTTGCACTTTCAGCCCGTCGCGTAGCGAGGCCGGTAGCTACCATATTAGCATATTGTATTGTATTGTATTGGATTGGATTGGATTGGATTGGATTGGATTGCATTGCATTGGATTGCATTGGATTGGATTGTATAACCGATGCATCACCACAAGTCAAACCACAAGCACCACCACCAGCTACACTACCAGCTACACTACCAGCTGAACCATGGCGTAGCTACGGATATTGCTTTCGCAATTACCGGGCTTCACCAAGCTAAGCCACAGCCATTTTTTTCTTTCTTTGAGATAACAATTTGTGTGGGAAAAATGTCGTTACTGGCCAAGTTATGACATAGCCATCAAGTTCACAAGCGCTGAAAATTCAGCGATTACAGAAAATCCTAATTTCCAAACTAAAACCTGTCTGCTACTACTGTGCACAAAAGTTCGAGCACTGGGAATCTCAACTGCTCTTTGGTATTCTGAAAACAGAGGTACTAGAAAGAGGTTAAAGCACAAAAATATCATGAACTTCCTACTTCCTTCATGCAAGACGTTTGATACCGAGACAGCCCTCCTCCGAAAAACAAACAAGAAAATTGAAGGGATGCCTAAGCTCCACCTTAAGAGTATGACGGGTAGATGATGTGTTAATGCCTAAATCTGCGTAATTGTTCATTCCCTACTTATGATTCGTAAATCCCTCGGAGTCCTCAAATTATTCTTGTGTAGTGGTGCAGCGGTTAAGTGATGCGCCATTGCCCTGTGATGGCTGGTGCTGCCGCCTATGGGACTTGCGTGATCGAGGTTGCTCTTCCCAGCAACCTGTAGCGACAGTGCGCACTTGGCCCACAATCCCATTGGCAGTTTGTGAGGACGCCACAAAGTCACGTGGCCTAAGTGCCCCACCTACCTCCTAGGCAGCTTCTCTGAGATTTTTCGTGGACTTTTGGCCCAAGGTCAACGACGCCGATGGTGACACCGCAGTGTCCGCGACACGAGCTCCTTAACGCTATCGCCTTAAAACAGTAAATAGCGAAAAAGCTGTTTCACAAAACGAAACTGCCGGCATACAGCCTGAAACATGACGCCTACTTTTCATCGCCTGACCCGCCACATTTCACTACGACTGACGTACACTGGGTGGCAAATGAAACACGGCGAAACTGCTCAAATACACACTGAGGCTATGGGACTTTGAGTTGTCGCAGACAGGAAAGAAGCACAAATTTTAAAAGCTTAGAATGCCGCAGCAAGGGGCGGTTTGTGCGAGGAAATTAGAAATCATTTCGCAATGAATATATTTAAAAACTGTTCTCATTCCTCTGTTCCTCCATCCTTCCTCCGTTCCTCCATCTCTCCAACCAAGAAGTCCCCTATTAGGCATTGCAGAACTAACGTTCAAAAAAAAGCTAACGTTGCAAAGCAATAAACGGTTCGGCCTCTGTTTTTAATACGACCAATAAATGACGAAGAGCAAAATTGTAATGTCAAGTCATTTTTACCGTGTACAAGCGCTGAAATTCCAAGTCCAGGTATCAAACCCTCAGTGAAATTGTCTGTACCTGAACTTACAGCGCAGTTTCGTTCCACAGTTAGGAAAAAGTTTTCTATCGTTTGGAAGCGCAAATTTCCTAGCATGTTCTAAGCAGATGTTCGTCTCGAATGCATTGTATGTACGCTGGAAGACAGTCCCTTATTTGCTGCAGTGAACTTGGAATACGTAGCAACACTGACGCTATTTCAACACATTAGAAATCCGCATCTGCTGAGCTGAAATCGAAAAGAAATGATACTAAACGAAGTGAAGGATGGCAAATGGAGAAAAATTATCGATCTATCTGAACTAGCATAGAAAACGGAGTGCATTAAGTAGTTAGCACACAGTAGAGAGAATGACGCAACCAGGGACACGAGAAGGGTTCAAGTGAAATCCAGCCCACGGTCGACTCACTTCAAAAGTTTTCTTCAGGCTACGTGAAAATGTCTTCTTTAAGATCTCAAAAGACCAGATTTCGTAACTGCGTGCAGGTTTCTTTCGTTCCTCCTGACACAAATATATTTCTTTTATAGTTTCTTGCTATTTTGCGGCACTCCAAAATACTGAAACTAAACGGCAACTCCTTGCGTAAGACTGGACGTAATTTGTCATATTTGGAGTAAGAAGATGTCAAGAATGCTGTCAAGCCCATGTGCTATGACGTTTCTGCGACAGCGCAACTTGAACGAGCAAATTAGGGAGGGCGACCCCATCTCGAAACGCGCGTCGGTGGACGGACGATATCTTTTCTGCACTGGTTGAAGATTTCGTTTTGAATAATAATCTCTCTTGCTGCTGATTACGTCACACGGACTTGACTTCAGTGAAAAATGAGCTGTCTGGCAGCAAACTGCAGCATTAAATTCTGAAAGATTGGAGCAGGAGAGAAAGTATGAAAATACACCGGTTAGTTTAAAAAAAAAATATCATTGTGTTAGTGCTAATGGAACTAGGAAAAACCCAAAACGTTTAAATGTTGTACTCTCCACGTTACTGCCACCAAAGAAAGAGTAGCGTATTTATGAGTGGTAAAAAAATATGGCCTTGGTTCTTTGCATGCTATTTAGTTCTATTACTCGGAGCAGCGAATCTGTTCTTACGCGGTCCACGAACATCAAAAAAGACAAGAGAAGTTTTGAAACGTCAATGACGTTACTGAAGCATGCCAGCTCGTTCCTTTGACAGAAATTTAACAAAAATCTGGCACAACTATACGCTGTCACTTGTGGTGGCGTTTAGACGATTCATTAGTCACATAATCCTAAGGTAGCTGCAACAGAACGCTCTGTCCTCTACCTTAACTAGCTTCTACCTTTAGGCCATATCAGTTACGTTAAGGACAGAGAACGTGCTACTTGCCCTAAAGAAAAAAATAAACCTAACTGTGTCTGTCAGAAGTGTCAACGTTGAAGCGTCGGAACGTCAAGCATTGCGAATACACTTTTATGGCCTCTCTTTTGGAGAAGAGTCACGTTAGCCTCTTCGTAAAAAGCGATACTCGCCGTAATTGCAGCTTCTCCTCCAAAAGAATTCACGCACCTTCAACTAAAAGCGTCTGCAATGATAGCTTCGAAATGTAGAAATACTTTCGGCTCAGCAAGACGAAGCGCCCCATTTGAAATGAAAGTGGCGCTGCAGAGGAAGGGGGAATGCGTGGCGCAGCTCCGGGATATAAATATTCGTGACACCGCAGGTAACAAAAGTGAAATCATGGTTGTTGCATGCTTTACGTTTGTGGAGGACCACACCGGTTTTACACGGGAAGAGAAACAGTCTGATGGAACCGCCTTCCTTTTTTCTTCTTCTTCTTCTTCACCTCATTATGCATTCGCTTTCTTCTTTCTTTTCCAAGGAAACAAGGACTGCGGATTTATTTATTTACTTGTTTATTCTACGCAAAATGCTCGTTACTGGGCAAGAGATGACTGGTCGATATCCAAGTGGCAGCTGCAAAATAAATGCTAAGAATAGATTTGATCGTCCTCGCTGGGCGCTATAAGGCGGTAGAGGTTCCTTAAAATGGCGACGCGGGCGGGTAGCTAGCCCGAACCTTACGCTCTACAGAGTATGAAGGCATTGTGAACGGCACTTTTTAACTGTCCTGATCCACCATCCTCCTCCCCTCCCGCCCACTCGTTCAGGGCTGATCGTTACCGAAATTTGATAATTTGAAAGTATGTCAGACAAAATATTGTTTTCGGGAGAATAAAATAGAAAACACCTCCCTTTTCTAACCTCTTCTTTATCGCTAGAAGTTTATACAAACTAATGGTGGATTTTCTTTTTTTGCTTGCGGAATTTTCAGGAAACGATAATTTCACCTCTCTCTTTTCTAGGCCAAGTATTCGATAGGATGAGCGCTATAATGATAGCTTCTATTGTTACTGAATTACAAAGACACCCTCTTGTTTCTTGACTCTAAGAATGGCCTGCTGTATTTTAATAGTGATGTTAATTTATTCTTAAGCAGTTATCTTAAATATTTTGTTAGTTTACTTGTAATGGGGAAGCAATGCTAATTGTGGGAACGTGACAATTAAGAATGATTGAATTAAAAAAAGTATTGAATCTCATTATTACTCGCTACATTTCTGCATTACATGGGATAGCTCTTCAGAACAATCATCACTCATCCCTGTTGCAATATAGTCCAGCGTACTGCCAGTTAGATAATTTCATGAAAGCAAAAATCTTAAAAGGCTCCCACCAGACGTCATTGTTGACATTTCGTGCCTCTACTAAGCCTACTTTCCATGAATAAATTTATACCTTTAGGAAATCTTCCGTAAAAAAAAATGTATTTACTTGTTCTGCAGAAGTGCCATCTAAGGAAACAAATGAGCGAGTTGAAGCTTGAATAAAAGCATTAGTCCTGACATAAAGTTATCATGTCAAGCAGTAATCAAGATCTCCTACTTTTATGATTTGGCACTGAAAATTTATGCAACGTCTTTTTCAGTCCCTACCTGTTTACTAAAAAAGTAGAAACAGCCAGAGCATTTCCAAGAAAACAAAAATAGAGAGTACTGTGTAGGTTCGAAAAAAGTTGGTGCGGCTCAAATTCGCAGAATTGATGCACGCGTGCTTCTTGGAAGTCCGCCACGAGAAATGCTCGGCATCGAGCATCCTGTCTTCCCTCTTAGCTAAAGCTCCAACTCGGAAGGCAGTCACGCTCTATTCAGTGCCTCCGTCGCATTACAAGCGACGGAGGCAGCACTGAGAAGAATGGCATCCTTAGCCCGCCATCAAACAGCACTTTTCTTGAAGTGAACAAACCTTGGAATGATTTGGATTGGAACGAAAGAGGGAGGCAAAAATAAAATCAAGAAGTAGTGGGAAGAAAGAGATCGCTAAATAAAAGAGCAGTGCTAAGGATTAAAAAATGAAAAAAAAAAACAATGTCGTGAAAAAATTTGAGTGTCGAGTTCTGCGTTCCAATAGTTTAAATCGGAAGAAAGCTAGCGCAAGAAAGGAAACGTCAGCAACTGTTCCGAACACGTTCAGAGGCCGAGAGAAAGAAGAAGAAATCACAAGCGCAAACGTTTCGAGTTAAAGTAAAACCATCAAAGGACGGTACGTGATCTATCGCCTCATTGGCCGACACTTAACGCGTGAAAATTTTGCCTTCAGGATTCTTTTTTTTTTTAACTTGAAAAACTCGCAACTTAGACGAAGAAGCTACTCGCCCATGCAGATTTTTTTCGACAACAGAAGAAACTGGGAAGTATTGACGCTAGCGCTACTGAAGACGACGACGTGAGGACATTAAGCGAAAAGGACGAAGTTCGCCACCGTCGGACCCGGCACCGGACGTTCTTGGGAGCCTTCCTAACCGTCTTGAGCGTTAGCGCGTCTTACACTGGCGTGACAGTATGCACATGGTGTAGAAAAACAGACGTTAAAAGTTTCGGGTGTGATTGTAATGCGTACTTATGATATCCAAGTTTGAAGTATCTTTGAACGGCGTCGTTCGAGTGGCACACCAATCGGCATCCATGGAAAGAAAAAGAAGAGTGGTGGATGGATATGGTAAAAGAAATAGGGACCTAGATACGGCGAACATAATGGAGAGCGGGTGGAAGAAAACATCCGAACAAGGATAAGGAAGTAATCGAACATGAGCAACATGAACGACAAAATATTGACAAGGATATGCGGCTGCATTCATATTGGAATGGCAGCCACTAGACTCCGTAGAAAGCAGCAAAGAAAGTAATCTTATATGAATAAAAACCTAATATGCAGAGCGTGATGTATGTGCGTCGCGTAGGGGTGTGGCGATCTTGGAAGGCGGAACCGGAGTTTGCAAAGCGGGCGCCTTGTTTGCGGCTGAAGAAAGCTATCCTTTCAACAGCCTCAGATAACTCACTGTAACTTGCCGGATCCTCTTTCAAAGCCAACCAAACATAGATTTGGCTGATTTTATTTTTGTCACGTTGCAGTCTGCTATGTTCAAGTGTTCATGCACGAAGGTGTAAATGGAATGTCCTGGATGAATTGAGGAAAACTGCACACTTTGTAATCAGATTAAAGACATTCACATCAACAAAAAGGGGAAAGGTTGGAAACTTTTTCAAGATAGACCAGAAGCTGGAATATTGTCGGGATGTAAATTCTGTACAGAGAGCCTACCATCCCAGGTGCATATCGAGCAGTCAGTTCTTTCTTGAAAATCTCTTGCACCTTCGATACCGGCAGGAATCAGCTCGACGGACGCTTTGCCAGCATTCCCAGGGTTCGTCGTTAACGCCGCCTGTGCGCGGAAGAAACACAACACCCAGGGCGCTTCCTCCTACAATGCGCACGAACAATTGAACTACCAGCGCGGTAGCAGAAAGTGGAACACACATGGAGCAAGCAAAGCCTGCACCACTTGTGACGTCTGAACGGTGCGCCAAAAAACCTCGGATTTCGCGGAGCTCTCAGAGTCCCCTGAGCTCCGAATCTCTAGGGTCCCATTCTCCAGAACCTTTCTCTCAGTTTTCGTTTTCGGAAAGAAATCCCTCGGAGGCGCTCTTTAAAACGCCGCCAATGGCGCCCGCTCCCTCTGCACCACCACGTAACGCCTCCCGTTCCCATAAAAGCTGGATTAGCGTTGGGACTTCGGGATTAATCTGAAACGGGCGTACTGTATCCATCTTCCCGCTTCTTTGCTGTCCTGCCGCCAGAGGCAGCAGCAATTCTTCCTCTCTCAAGCCCTCGCGCGCATGCACGCAAACCGCTGCGCAAGTTAACACAGATTTGAAGGCAGGCCATAGTTTCGATGCTTATGCTCCTATTTCGTTTATCACACGAGACGCGGCACTATTCTTGGATTTCGGCACCATTCCCTTAAGTTCTGTTGTTTCGCTCTGAAAAGGGATAAATTTTGCTTTTTTCTTTAGGTACCTTTACGCTTACATATTAGAGGGACAAAAGCAGGTTTACTTTGTCCTTTCTGCTTAATGCTTTCTGATCTCACGAGTGGTGCGCGAACCGGGTTAATTGTCTAGACGCATGGAAACAGGGAAGACGTAAGGATAGGGTTGTCGTCGGCCTCTCAGTGCCGCTTACAGATGACGGCACATACCGGCAAGAGAGCGTTAGAATAAAGCAACATTTCGTTAAAAATTAAGCAGCCTAAACACTCCAATGAACTGTGCTGAATGCCTTGTAAGGATTCTGCAGTTTGAAAAGCTCATCGTGAGATTTTCGGTAAAACAGCCGAGTGCGCGGCAGGCTGCTTTATGCAGTGCATCTGAGCCTGTTGTTCTGCTGACGTACATTGGCCTTTGGACCTGTATTGTTCAGTGGCGCAGTTATTGCGATTATTTTGTGTCCGTGTGAAGCCGCATACGTTTGTCATCATGGATTCGTGCACTGCCGCAGTGAAAACACCAAACGTCCCAAAGCAAACTATGCTGAACAATGAGAGAATCATTATCAACAGGCGCGTACCTAAAGGCTACGGCGAGGTTTCAAAGCGCGCTGCCTCATACAATAATCAATGCAAATATGACTCCATGCATAACAGTACGACGATGCTATTTGTTTAAGGAAGCGTTACAGTGAGAGCCCCATGGTACGAAGTGTGTGGGCGCGAAGTTGCGGATCTTGTCACGCAGAAGGTTTGCGGGCAACGTCCCGAGCGCATTCCTCCTGTCTTCAACCCGCCGTACGTTTACGGATTCGGATCTCTCGACTACGTACTGCAGTGCAAACACGCCGCTCCCACTCGGCTCTATCCCCGGCATTCTGGAAAAGCCACGCCGTCGCTAGCATTTTTATCCTCACTGCTCTGCTCTGCCCCATACTTCGCGCGCAACGCCGCTAGACGCGTGCGGCACCACATGATCGTGCCGATGGACGGATGGAAGATAGGAGCGCCCAGCTTGAAACGGAGTGGTGGCAGTTGCCACTATATTTTTCCATTTATATTCCAGTTCCATTATATTTCTTTATGGTTTGTGTGGGTTTAACGTCCCAAAGCCACTAAGGCTATGAGAGACGGCATAGGGAAGAACTCCGGATAATTCGATCACCCGGGATTCCTTAACGTGCACTGACATCGTACAGTACACGGGCCTCTAGAATTTCGCCGCCATCGAAATTCGGCCGCCATGGCCGGGATCGAACCCGCGTCTTTCGGGTCAGCAGGCGAGTGTCATAACCACTGAGCCACCACGGCGGCTTTTACTCTCGTGCGTGGCAAGTCGTAGTATCAATGAGGTGACACTACAACTAAACGTTGACTACCATTACCTAGTTCTGTCTTCAAAAAATTTCTAGTGTAAAATACTCACCTAGATACTCGCCGATTGCACAAAGTGAGCAGACTCCACGGAACGTGCGTATCGTGCGGGCATTCTAATTGTAAGTATCCTGCCTTCCACTCTTTACCGCTCTGCATGTTTTTCGTGCCGTAACGCCCTGCCGTGAGACAAACATAATGTCTTCTTGCATATATTTTAAGGCATAATGAATTTAACGACTTCTCTACGAAGTTTCTGTCTGCCGACGTTGAACAGAAATTTCGGAAAGTGCCCTCACTTTCACCACAATAATAAATAGAAGAAATGCACAAGGATGATCGTAATTGCGCCGATTTCAGGGATTATGCTAACGCTATAAAAACGTGCAATTTCTAACCTCGTAATCATAATAGCCTTATTTGTCGTCATCATCATCAGCCTGACTAAGCCCACTATAGGACATAGGCCTCTCCAATATCTTTATAGTTCCACCATATCAGCGCAAGCTTCTTAATCTCATCCGTACATCTAACTTACTGCCGTCCCTCCTACGGTTACCAACCTTAATTGTAAGTGAGAATTAAGATGTGGTACCATTTCAGGGGTCAAGAGAAAGTTTTCAGCGTCCGCACCTTGTGATCTTAGTAATGAGTAGTTTCCGACGCAAAGCATGTGTTATAGCAGCAAGTCGTTAAGAGGACTGTAACTGCATATCAGGAGTTTTGGACAAAAGTCGATGAGCTCATAGGATGTACTGCTGGCCATGTTAGCCTGCTGCACAATAACTGATAAAGGGCAGCTGGAAAAGGGCAGCGTTTATTGGATAGACATGGGAGAGGTTTTTGCCCTGCAGTGGGCGTAGTCAGGCTAATGGCGATGATGATACTAACTGAATAAAACGAGATCCCAAAGTGAACTTTCCGATTCCCATCAAAAAGAGGTAGAAGGTAAAAGTTGCAGCAATTTTGGGAACTCAGTGCACTTTGAAGCAGCCGTCTTCCTTTTTTCTTCTGCTGAATGGCGAAATCGGGTATCGTGATTGAAGTTATTTGCCGATGAGTAGCCGCTGTCGGAATTCCCTGACGGGGCTGAGCCCGTGTGGACTCACCCACGCTTTCCCTCTATTGCGTCACTATAATTTCAATAATAGCTGCTCCCGAATTCGCCTTTTCCATCTACCTTCAAGCTCCGTTGCAGGGTAGAAGGATGTATCCAATTTGCATTTCGACAGGAACCTAATAAGCCCCATTCCGTGGCGGAAAGTTGTAAAATAATTTCGAGGCCCTCTACGCCGATATATACATATATATGAGCGAGTGGGCAGAGAGCGCTCCATTCTCAGAGCGCGGATTCCTATGGCGGCAAAATGTATAGGGTGTCTTCCAATAGGATCGGACATGGCAAGAGAAAACTGAAATAAAAATCCAAGAAACGACCGTGCATGCTCTTTCTAAAACGACGGCTTCGTCGTAACCGCGGCTTCCTCGAGCGCCAGTTTACCCAGAAGCTCTGCCGCGCGGTCTGATAATGGTAATCGGTTTCGAGGGGAAAGACCTCATGTGCCCCGGTAACGAGATAGAAGGTTCGTTTGCATGCGAACGGCTCGCGCAATCCACACGTTTTTTTTTTCTTTGCGTGCGTGTGTGTGCGCGTGCATGCGTGCGTGGAACAGTTTAGGCGCACGGAAACGACTTACTTCGAACGTTTCTTCTTTCGGCAGGGGGCCTTGTATGAAGGGTGTTCGCCGCTTTGGTCCTCAGTTGTATCCAAGTTGCGGCCTGTTGTGTGACAGAAAAATTGGGAACTCATCAGCAGCTCACTGAATACTTACGCATACGCTGGCTTCGTCAACAAGGAGACAAGAAGGCGAATGTGGAACAACAGAAGAAGACTACAGAAGGCGGGCGTTCAACACGTTCGTGTGGAACACTCGGCAGACGTGGGAAACAGTTCGACGATGATGCAACAATAGCGCAAAAGGAACACGAGGGATGAAAAGGAAACGACGCAGACAAGCGTCGTTTCCTTTCCGTCCCTCGTGTTCCTTTTGCGCTATTGTTACATCGTGAACGTTCTCGAACTTGCCCAACATTCGGCTTTGCTTACAGTTCGACAACTTTAAAGCCCTTACTGCTTACACTACTATAAGAAAAAAACTGACCGGCAACTATCATGCGGTGTAGGATTATAAGTTATAAGTGGTACTCAAAGAAAATAGTTCTCTTTGAACCTGTTGTGTTGCCCTTTTGCAAATGCTGTTACAGCAGATGGTCGTCTAAAGTGCCTCTTACACGTGGATTTAAGCATAGTTTGTCTGAATTCAGCCGCTACAAAGCCAACGAATTCTAGTATTCATCTATATTACCCTAGCAAACTTTTATCTTCGTGGCAAGCATGTATTTTATGGAAATGAAGTGATGAAAATTTGATCAATGTTCTGTAGAAATTATTCGATCACGCTGCCTGACATATAACGCTCAACATTTATGAGTGTTGTTTAACGCGTATTGGTTTTCTCTTTATAAATTTCTTAACATAATGCCGCGGTCTCAACGAGTAGATTCACTCGGTTTGCTGGATATTTGTGAAGGCTTCTAGATCCTCTTAATGCATCAATTAGGCCGACTATGGTAAGTAAGTTTTTCCAGTTATATCTCGTGATTTAAATAACCAACAAATATATGTGGGCCTAGAACGCCCTCAGAAAGCCTGAAAATGTTGGATTCTGCAAATTCATTTAATATGTAATTATGAAAGATAATAGTTTCAGCAACCGGCGAAATTTTAAGGCTGTGCATGATGCTTGTTGATAACAAGTATATGCCATCTCTAAGTAGTAATTTATGCAAGACAACCATGCTTAGAAATGGGAGTGTGAGTCTGCCTTTTGCGCACGTGGTAGCGTCTCGCAAATTCATGCTATTACCAGGCAGTAATTCTGATTGGTTTTATGGGGTTTAACGTCCCAAAGCGACTAAGGCTATGAGAGACGCATGAGAGAGTAATTCTGACAGCGCTTTCTTAGTATTTTGCCGCCTCGGTGATTTCCTTCATTGCCACACATGTAGGTCATTGTCAGTGCCGCAGTTTCAGCCTAGTCGGACTGTGTGCAAGGGCGACGTCACTGCGCCTTCCGTCTTGCATTGCTTCCTGGGTTCCCTTGAACGCAAGATCTGCGACTGTTTTACTCTTGGCCACAAAATCGGGACTTCAAGAAAAAAAGGTGCTACTTATTTTAATGGGTGCACACATTGTCAGTACCATTCAGACTGCCGCGCTCAACACCCGCATCTGTACAGAGCCCGAAACTTAGCGGATGAATTAAAGACACTTTCAAGCATGGAGAAGCCACTATACTACTGTGAAACCAAGTTCTTTGCATGTACTCAAAAAAAAAAAGCTAATGGGCTTTGCACAATGTGTGGAATGGTATCAGTCCGAAGAGGAGTTCAGCATGTCCAACATTCTTTGAGAGAAATTTTGGATACCGAAATATTGTAAGGTATTGTTAGCAAAATATTGAAGGCAATGGTCTATTCTTCCGATGTGTAGAGAAATCTTTCTTTTAGAACGTTTCCATCACTCGCATTGAGCAGTTACGACTGCCATAGAAAACCAAAGAGTAACACTTTTGACGACAGCAAAAATGTAAATACCAAAAAAATGCAAGCCTGCCGACAGGAGGTCATCGGGTATATTGATTTCTGTAGACACATTTCACAATATATAAAAAAATCCGTTCATAAACAGGTTCCTGTTCAAAAATGCTTTTGTCCAGAATTGTTGAGTATGAGGGAGCTGCACTGCTTTAAAGGCCGTAGTCAAACATCGCAAATTCATATGCACTGGCTTATATGCTCTCAAGGAGGCCGAGTAAACTGATTTAGGGCGCTCAGGCAGAGCGCATAATTTAATTTCTCTCCACGCGAAGCGAAATCTTTGAAGAGCAGGCAGGAAATTTAGTGCTAGGGCTAGTTCCTTAAGCGCCGGAAGGCAAGCGTGAACAACTGCTTACAAACGTTCCAGCACCGGTCTGGGATAGCACATTAAGAAAGAAGTACTTATTCTGGTCTTTCCGACGTTCATTTTTATAATTCTGTGAGACAGAGTGCTCCAGGAGTCTGGTGCAGTGATCATATTTGACAGGACTTTGGAGTTTCAAAATTCGCTCACGAAAACACTGGAGTCTGGAGGCCTCTCTTCCGAATGAAAATAGCCGTTACAGTTACGTTGTTTATAAACCTATGCTGGTTTTTGCGTGTACGCACCGAGGGGTTATGCTGCGGGAGGTTGATTGTGAGGGATTTATCTTCAAGCTGAGAAAGCACACGGCACACTGGTCAAGCTGCCATATTGTTTTGCATAAAAATGCAGGTCTAATGAATAGAATGGAGAGGACGTTTGGAACAAGGTTAGCATCCGCCATCTCGTGGCGGTTTATTACGCCAAAAACATCTACTAACATCGAATGACATAGTGTACAATCTGGTACCGGTATTTAAGCTCTGCGATATGCTAAAGTATGTGATGGTTGTGCAGTTTAGACGTTAATATACAGCAAACCTATATTCGATATTTCACAAGGCTGAAGACTTTTATTCGATTTCCACTTGAAAACATTGTTTTTAGAGAATAACTGAGACAGGAATTTGTACAAATTTGATTCGAAGAATGTGCTTTTAGAAGGTATCTATGCCCGGAAATTTCGCAAGGGTCACAGGTGACATAACTTTGATGAAAGTGTAACAATGATTCGCAGTGTTCATTTCATAATTCATAAGAATTCACATTACATGGCGATGAGCATGAAGACTAAACGTGGCAGTGTGTCGCGTCCACGATAACCTTTTGGACTCAGCTACAAAGCTTCCGGGGTCTTCTGGAGGATTTATTGGCTCTCAGAGTTATAATAAAGCGTCGTTCAGAGGCGGACTTTCGAACCAACCGCTGTTAAAAGAGTGCGAACAAATATTGTAAGCTACGATATGCAGATCCTTTTACTTTACTTTTTACTAGGTTCACGCAAGCTGCCGAGCGCTGTGCAACGCGTGGGTTTTTGAGAGTGGTCATTTTCAACAATAATCCTTGAGCGATCCACCCTCGCGTGTTCTATATACTCATGAAGTCTCGATTTTCAGCCTCAGCCACTCTAGCACACTCACAACGAAAAAAGAACAAATTACAGCATGAAATCAGGAGCATCAGAAGGCAGATAATTTCTCAATAGCCATTTCCTGAAGGCCGGTAGATGCTAGACGTCCATTCACTCACTTTGCTAGGAAAACACAAGCTTACCACCATTCATGTTAAGCTGCCTTGTAAGACACATGGCATATGAATTAATCTTTGGTGATTTCTTTTATCCCGTCTTCTAAAAACAGTTTCAATCATTTCACGCGGATCTCGCATGTGGTACTGTTCCAGCCAAACAGAGTACTCTCGGACAGCGTTTGAGGCCGATTTTCGCCTGTTAAGAATTATTCACGTAATGCTGCCGCTTACGCGTTTCCGATAAGAATGCGAAAGGCAGTTGGCGAAATAAATGAGGAGAATGGCGGAGTTAGGTACAGCAGAAAAGTTTCTAAGCCCACTTACTTTCTCTTCTCGTCTTGAAAAAAAAAAGAGTTCGATAGAAATATGCGTAACAGGAGGAAAGAAATACAACAGAAAGCAGGTCGGAGGCGTACGCTTTAGTCGAGCGGCCGGAACCGAGGCGTTTTCGTCTTCCTAGTCGAAGCCGATGTCGTCCGAGTCGAAGCCATCATCGTCTGAGCGCTCAAGTTGCGTTGAAGGGGGAAAGAAAGAAAGGCTACAGCTGGGGATGCTGCAACAGCACCACCAGACGGGGTCAGTTGGAGGACACCGGCACAGCCCCAAACAAGAGAAAGCTAGGCGCAACTAGCTGCTGGCCGGTCGGAAACGAATCGATACGTGTTAGATTTCGCTGATCATAGACAGGACAAAACAGAGCTCGAATGGAGGCCCTGGAAAGTTTTTCGCGATGAAGCAGCGCGCGAGACGGCGCATAAATCAGGTCCAATTTATAAGGCCGAGATTAGGGAGCGTCACTGGCGGGAAGGCGGGCGCCTCGTTTCCATCGTCTAGTTGCAGTAGCGCATTGCACCTGTCATCGGCACCTCTGTCTGCCTGCATCCTCTGTGTACGACCTCCTCCTCCAATTTTTCTCTACAGAAAACGCATCTGAGCAGTTTCCTCATTGCCCGTATATCTCGCATGTTCAGCCTCTTTTTCTGTATTTGGATTTGTGTGCTTCTGTCGCTTCTGGCGAAGCTCCCCGCGGAAGGAAAAGCTAATATATTTCAAATCAAATCGAGGCGACTGGCTACGACTGGCGATGCTCCGCATTCTTATAGCATTAGCAACCTTTTTCACTCGTCTTTCTCTCCTTGCCATCGACTCCGCGAAGTAAAATGTCTCGAGTGGACTCCTTAAGTTTTATCCATCCTTTTCTTTTGTTAATCGATGCTGCACTACTGACGCTGCGCAGCTTTTTTCTTTTGCTGCAACTTTCTTCCTTCTTATAGGCTAGAAAACAGAGCGGTTAATAGGTAACAGTAGACAAAAACAATATATTCAGAAAGGGTTCGAAAAACTAGTTTATCGACGCTCCTTCACCACAGCAAACGCATGGCCACCCTCGTCGTCCGCACGGCTGTTGAAAGGAATGTAATAAGAAGTCAGCACAAATACCGGGCGAAAAAGCTGATTGTGTAGTGTGCCAACTGTGACAGGTTCCGCTACCGTCATGCGCCGACACTGCGCTGCGCCTGACGACGACGAAGTTATGCGCCGACACTACGCTGCGCCTGACGACGACGAAGTTCCCCCGCTCTCTTGGTGCTGGCTACGCCCGTCTACGCTGCCAGACCCTGCACAGCGGTTCGGTCTCTTGACGACGCCTAATAAACGCACCCCTACAATTGGTGGAGCTGCTGGGTTCGTCCCCTACCAACCTGGAACTCCGGAGCCGTACGCTGCCGCCTGTGTCAACCATGCCAAATGAGACTGCCCCAACACCGGGGGCCAGTTCAACCACCGTCATTTGTTCTGGCGCCATCCGGCAGCGTGACCCTGCCCTCTTCAGTGGCACTGCCGACCAAGATGTTGACGACTGGTTGTCATCGTATGAGCGAGTGAGCAGCTACAACAAATGCGATGACACTATCAAGCTGAGTAACGTCATCTTTTATCTCACGGACGTGGCGAACCTCTGGTTTCGAAACCATGAGGCGGACCTACCCACTTGGCCCGTATTTAAGAAGAGTTTTGCGGAAGTATTCGGCCGCCCTGCGGTGCGCAAGCTCCGTGCCGAACAGCGCTTACGGGACCGCGCTCAACACACCAACGAGACCTTCACAAGTTACATTGAGGACATCGTTGACCTCTGCAAACGTGTCAACGCCGCCATGCCAGAAGCGGACAAGATCCACCACATCCTCAAAGGCATCGCTGACGACGCATTTCAGATGCTCCTCGCGAAAAATCCTACCACCGTCAGTGAGGTTATTAAGCTTTGCCAGAGCTACGACGAGCTCCGCAAGCAGCGCGCTTCCACACGGCGTGCCGGTGTCTGCGACGAGGCCCTCTCTGCACTGGCCCTGGGCGGTACTTCTCCTGAGGACTCCCCTCTTCTCAACCACATCAAAGCCTTCGTTCGTGAAGAGGTCGCTCGCCAGCTGTCCCTCATATCACATTTTCAAGACCCCGCCCGCCAAGTTCCTGACTCGACCCCGTCTTTGGCTCCTACCATTCGCCGTGTCGTGCAAGACCAAGTCGCTGACCTGCTACCGTCAAGCCCTGTGCTCCCGCCTGTGACAGCCCCCCTGACGTACGCCCAAGCAGTGGCCAGGCCACGACATACGCCGGCACCCGATTCCTACCAGGCCGCCCCTTCTTTCCGTCCGCCGCCGCCGTCTGAGCCCCCGTCTCAAGCTCCGTTCTCAAGAGTTCGCCCACATCCTACGAATCCCTGGCGTACTGCGGACAACCGACCCATCTGTTACGCCTGTGGTCGGCCCGGCCATGTCGCGCGGCTTTGCCGCCAGCGCCTTCCGCCTTCTCGACCTGATCTGCGCTCCTACCCGTACGATGCCGAACTATCCTCGCCGAGAAGTCCTCCTGGTCCCCCCTTTGTTTCCCCTGATCGCCAAATTTACACCACTCGCCGATCGCCTTCCCCTCGACGCCGTTCCCCTTCTCCGATGCTGCGACATTCTAGCTCCGCACTTGAGGGAAACTAACAGCCGCAGTTCCGGGGGCAAGAACTGCGCTTGTTTCGAACTCCTCAAGTCCTCCGTGTCGTCCCGCTAATGTAATCGTAGTGTTCGTGGAAGGTGCCAAGGTTCTCGCCCTCGTCGACACGGGCGCTGCAGTATCTGTTATAAGTGAAGCTCTCTGCCGCCGACTCCGCAAAGTGACAACCCACTTTCTGACTTTTCGCTTCGCACCGCCTCATCACAGCGCATTCATCCCTCAGCCGCATGTACGGCCCGTGTCCTCATCCAAGATGTTTTGTACATCATCGAGTTTATTGTGCTGTCTCACTGCTCACACGACATCATCCTGGGATGTAACTTCCTTTCGACCCATCGTGCCGTTATTGACTGCGCTCGAGCTGAAATCGCTTTTTCTCCGCTGTGTGACGCTCCCTTTTGCGACGTACCTACGCAGTCTGCCAAACTTGTGGTCGCGACTGATACCGACATTCCTCCGTTTTCTGCTGCCCTCGTACCCCTCTCCTGTGCCGGCGTCACTCATTCAACTGTTTTCTTCACGCCTTCCGAAACCGCTTCCCGCCATCCCTGCCTCCTGCTTCCCTTTGCTGTTCTGACGATCGACCATGGACAAAGTGCAATTTACGTCTCGAACCCATCTTCGTGCCCGTCAGCAGTGCTCCGAGGTGAATGCCTCGGGCGTATTGAAGAACTTGATTCCTGCCTTCCCTACTTTATTCTTGATACAACCGCTTCCTTCGATGTCGATGTGCTCAGCTCCTGTGATGTTAAGAATGATCCACCGCCCTCCGACGTCTTCCACCGTGCCATTGACGCTGACCTCCCACCCGCGCTACGTGATCAACTCGTCGCCCTCCTCCAGCGCTTCAGGTCTTCTTTCGATCTTCCTCAGACTGCCTTGGGCCGTACGTCTGTCGTTGCGCACACCGTCGACACCGGTACACACGCCCCTCTTCGCCAGCGCCCCTATCGTGTCTCGGCTTCTGAGAGCCGCGTCATTTCTGATCACGTGGACGACATGCTCCGTCGGGGTGTCATACAGCCCTCTCACAGTCCCTGGGCGTCTCCTGTTGTGTTGGTAAAAAAGAAAGATGGTTCCATCAGGTTCTGTGTTGATTACCGCCGGCTCAACAACATCACACGCAAGGACGTCTATCCCCTGCCACGAATCGATGACGCCCTGGACTGCTTGCAGGGAGCTGAGTATTTCTCCTCGCTGGATTTGAAGTCAGGTTACTGGCAGGTGCCCATGGCTGACACTGATCGCTCAAAAACTGCCTTCATAACACCTGACGGCTTATGTGAGTTCAACGTCATGCCGTTTGGCCTTTGCAACGCCCCGGCAACTTTCGAACGCCTGATGGACACCATCCTTAGTGGACTCAACTGGGAGAGTTGTCTTTGCTATCTCGATGACATCGTCGTCTTTTCTGTGGACTTTTCATCTCATCTAATCCGCCTGGAGCGCGTTCTGACTTGTCTTACTGACGCTGGGCTCCAGATGAATTTGAAAAAGTGCCGCTTTGCTGCCCGCCAACTCACCATTTTAGGACATGTAGTCTCTAAAGACGGCATTCTTCCGGACCCCGCCAAACTTCGTGCGGTTGCCGAATTTCCGAAGCCCACCTCACTGAAGCAGCTCCGTAGTTTCGTTGGCCTTTGCTCGTACTTCCGTCGCTTCATCTTAAATTTCGCCTCGATCATCGCTCCTCTGACCCAGCTACTCGCAGGCAGCTCCAACCTCTCCGCTTGGACGCCTGCTTGCGATGACGCCTTCGACACCTTGCGCCGCCTTTTGGTTTCGCCTCCTATCCTGCGCCACTTTGACCCGACTGCGCCTACTGAGATCCACACTGACGCCAGCGGTATTGGACTGGGTGCCGTTCTCACCCAACGCAAACCTGGCTTCCGTGAATATGTGGTCGCCTACGCCAGTCGCACCTTGAGCAAAGCGGAGGCCAACTATTCTGTTACCGAACGAGAATGTTTGGCCATCATTTGGGCCATTGGAAAATTTCGTCCCTATGTCTACGGTCGCCCGTTCTGTATAGTAACCGACCACCATGCCCTGTGCTGGCTGGCCTCTCTCAAAGACCCGTCAGGCCGCCTCGCTCGCTGGGCTCTGCGATTGCAGGAGTATGACATTCATGTCATTTACCGCTCCGGCCTCAAGCATAATGACGCGGACGCTCTTTCCCGCTCGCCGCTACCTAGTGCTTCATCGCCTGCTCCTGTGTCTGCTTACGACTTGTCCTCGCCACTGCCGACATGTCAACCGAGCAGCAGAAAGACCCTTGGATCGCCACTCTTATTAACTTCCTTTCGAGTCCTACGACTGATAATTCGTCCCGTTCTCTCTTACGTCAAGCCCGTCACTTTTCTATTCGGGACGGTCTCCTCTACCGTCGCAATTACCTGTTCGACGGACGCAAATGGCTCCTAGTGATCCCCCGCCATCTACGCACCGACATTTGCGCCGCTTTTCATGCGGACCCACAGTGTGCCCACGGCGGCGTGTTGAAAACCTACGCGCGTCTGCGTCTTCGATTCTACTGGCGTGGCATGTACCGCTTTGTTCGCCACTTTGTGCGATCTTGCCCATCCTGTCAACGGCGTAAATGTCCGCCTCACACCTCGCCTGCTCCACTGCAGCCGTTACCCTGCCCTGCCCGCCCGTTTGACCGCGTTGGCATAGACCTCTACGGCCCCCTCCCTCCCACTCCCGCTGGTCACCGCTGGATTATCGTGGCCGTGGATCATCTCACACGTTATGCTGAAACGTCTCCATTACCATCTGCCTCCGCCCGCGACGTGGCTTCCTTTCTTCTAAAGAACCTGATTCTTCGCCATGGTGCTCCTCAAGAACTGCTCAGCGACCGTGGACGCGTATTCCTGTCTGACGCTCTTCAGACCCTCCTCAAGGAATGCCGCATTATCCATCGAACCGCTTCGTCTTACCACCCTCAGACCAACGGCCTGACCGAGCGTTTCAACCGAACCCTCAGTGACATGCTGTCCATGTACGTCGACGCCAACCACTCCAACTGGGACCAAGTTCTTCCCTTCGTCACCTACGCATATAACACTGCGACACAAACCACCACTGGATTCTCTCCCTTCTTTCTTCTGTACGGCCGCGAGCCCCCCTGCACGATGGATACTCTTCTTCGCTACCGACCCGACATTTCCGAGTCCACGCCACTGTCCGACGCTGCCAGGTACGCCGAAGAATGCCGCCAGCTTGCTCGCTCGTTTACCACGCAGACCCAGTGGCAGCAAAAACATGACCGCGACACTTCCGCGGCCTCTACCTCCTACCCTGCCGACTCCCTTGTGTGGCTCTGGGTGCCTCCCACAACTCCCGGCCTTTCGCGGAAACTGCTGCATCGGTATCATGGTCCCTACCGGGTTCTCAAGCAAACATCTCCGGTCAATTATATTGTTGAGCCTGTTGCACCCGCTGCGGACTTGCGTCGCCGTGGCCGCGAAACCGTCCACGTCGACCGACTGAAGCCGTACTACGACCCCTCTGTTCTTCCTTCCCCTTAAGACGCCAGGATGGCTCCTTTTCACCCGGGGGAAACTGTAGTGTGCCAACTGTGACAGGTTCCGCTACCGTCATGCGCCGACACTGCGCTGCGGCTGACGACGACGAAGTTATGCGCCGACACTACGCTGCGCCTGACGACGACGAAGTTCCCCCGCTCTCTTGGTGCTGGCTACGCCCGTCTACGCTGCCAGACCCTGCACAGCGGTTCGGTCTCTTGAGGACGCCTAATAAACGCACCCCTACAATTGTTAATCTCTTCCATACAATTTTTCGAGGCTAAATTTTGGTATGGGCGCATTGAACTACGTCACACTTCAGCAGTGCCTGATTAATCGAGAGCGCAAGGTTTCCTTCAGCCTAACTATGCCTGAAAGCAAAGTTTGTACGCTAATTGAATAAGAAATCTGATTCCAGCAAAGTACTTTGTAAATAAACCTACTAAGCAGCCTCTTACCAGCTGTTTCGTTTGAAGAGTGTTTATAATGTTTTTATGCTAGCTGCGGTTCGCGCGACCCTATATTTCCGAAGCTCGTTATTATTGTTTTTTACAGCAGCGCTGCTAGCCGCACCATTAGTCTTAAAAGGCAAGTGTTGCCACGTTACATTTGCCAAATTACGAGGCCATGGGAGTTTTCAGTAGCTTTTTAGAGGGACGCAGTAAAGGGCGGTTGGTGTTTAACTTTAGATTAAAAACTTCAGAATAATTAAACAGAACGGCGAGACGTGGGAGGCACGACATGCACAAACAGAGCACGCTCTCAAAGCTCTTCTTTTGGTTCGGTCTGTTGAGCTAATACCGTATTGTAATCTTTCCCGCGGGTTTAGCACCTATCATATTCTCAGGCCTATTGGTCTTAACTCTTAAACTTCCTGGTTAAAAAGAAGAAAAAAATGGTCAAATTGACGCATAGCTTGTGGATGCAATATGTCTACCAACAGAAGTTCGGCAGTTGGCAGTGGTATCACGTCATTGTGGAAGCATGGTTGGTAAAATAAACTTACCCAACACGAGGTTTACCCAAACTGACGTTTCGTTACTCGCAGCAAAACCGATGAAGCGTATGTTTACCGAAACCATCAAATTCCCTCAGAGGGTGTGTTAACTTTTTCAGAGTCCTTGGGTTCTTCGCACATGCGACGTACAACACTCGGAGATGTTTGTGAACAACCGCAAGAGTTGCTTCCTGAGTTAACTGAGACACACGCTTTTCCTCTCCTTTCGACCATTGTATATGAGTGTTTCCTTCTCGTCGAGTGATTTCTTTCCTTCCCGCACTTTTACCGTGCGCGAAACAGATGCCAATGATTAGCTCAGTTTACGTTTGCGTCAGTCGCGCATCCTATATACTCGCTCCGCGCTGCTTTCTGCAAGTGATTTGTTTGAAGAAAGAAACGTCTTGGTCGCGAAAATGCTGCGACAGTAACAGAAGCATAAGGCCACTCAAAGAAAATACGAGAGCTTAACGGCAACCCCTTCTCCGTTCCGCTGTCTCTGAAAACAAAAGGCATGTGAATGTTATGGTATGGGCTTTGCCAGTTTGATTGACTGTCACACTCCGATGCTTCTCTTCAGGAGTTGTTTTCACTCTCTTCGTTCTTGCTTTACACGTGTCAGGAATGAGCTGTCATCGCCTTGAGACAATCGCAATGTGAAGCAGATCTGCGTCTTGGTGCGAACCGTTCTCCCCGCACCACCCAATGCGCTGTCATGTGTTGACAGTCATCGCTTACGGGAGTCAAACGGCGCAATTCCTCTTTATGTCTGAGGCAGCTTGACAACCTGGCGCTGTCGCAGTTAGCGGTAGCTGGACAGTATGAGGCTAGGAAAACAAACAAAGCACAACAAATTGCAGCAGTATAGGGAGAAGAATATATAGGTGTCATAAGGTTCGGTCTCATGGATACGAAAACAGCCCGGCGAACGAAAACGACAGCCGCTGGGGTCCCGGTGTCTAATAGCCCGTGGGTGAATTGAAGCGTGAGTTCTTCGTCATCCTCTCTCCTGTTGTTCTTCTTCGCCGTTTATTCTAAGCTAAGAAGCGGTTTCTCTATTTCTGTCTATTTTATTGCGGCGGCCTTCGCTCCCTGTAGGCCGTTCGCAAGCCGCAGAGCTCCGCGGAAGCGAAGCTGCTCCAACGAGAGCGTGCTTCCTCTGCGCGACAGGACTCACCCGCTAATCCGCCGAAACCGCCACTGAGCGCCTTTTTCCTCGTTACCCCCCGCGAAGTATTTCCTTCTAAACGGGGGTCCTTCGCTGATTTGGTTTGATATTCCTTTGACGTTGCCGCGCTTGTCTATAATGGGAAGTGTTTTGTGAGGATGTGCTTGAGTGCAGTAGGTGTAGCGAAAGGAGAACACAAGGGCGAAAACAGGAAATAAGCGCCGATAGATGTTGGTGCACTATGATAAAAGGGAATCCGATATACTCAGTGCGTGGTCGTACAACATAAATGAAAAAAATAAATAAATAAAGTAACGTAAAGTTATGACGACCAGAGAGACAATTTGACTCGATACCGCCGTTCCAGATTTTTTTTTCATCTCTTGTTTTGTTAGGGTTTGTAAACAGTTGTATATTTAGACCTGAGAGGCGCGGCAGCAAGAAGCAGTGTTTAACAGATAGTTCCCGCGATATAAAAACAGGCGTCGCAGTGTCTGAAACAGCCACTTTCGTGGGGAGAAAAACGACAAGAAATGCAAGCTGAGGTCCCTTCAAGCGGAAATTAGTGTGTGTCTATTGTTTCCATTTGCATTTTCAGTATTTTTTCTGGGTCCTTCTTCCTTTTCTTCCTTCTTTCTCTATTTATTGTTTCTTCTTTCTCTGTCTTTCCTCCTGTTTTCTTGCACGACCACTGTCGTGCCGGCGCCCACATTTCGCTGGCGGGCCTGTCTAAACAAGCGCTGCGCGCTCGCCGACGCTCAAAGCAGGCCCAGACTTTCTCGGACAAGTCGCGACATGCAGCGTGACTCATCCAGCCACGCCGGCGCCGACACGGACCCTTCCTCCTTCCCTCCTCTCCGTCAGTGCGGGCTCCTCCGACGCGTCATCGGCCGTCGCCCCTCGGCCATTGGTCTAATTTGAACGGTGGCCAGTGATTGGAGGATTTGAACGGCTGACTGCCGTAACCGTTTCCAGCGGCTTTAAAAGCGGAGCCGCGCTGACCCCGAGCAGCAGACGGGCAGCAGAAGAGCCATCACGCCGGAGCTACGCTCGCCGCCGGGGCCGCCCTTCTTCTGTGTGCTAGCCCGTGGTGCTCTTGGCCCTTGTATCATGTAAAAGCCCTTGTACATACTGTACATAAAGTTCAATTGACTCACCGTCGCCTCGACCGTTTCCTGGCTCGGACACCCAGTCCCAACAGTGGTGGCAGCGGTGGGATGCCTCAGTCCCAACAGTGGCGACAAGCGGTGGGATGCCCAGTCCCCAACAGTGGATGGCAGCTGCGGGATCGACCGGCGTCAGCTACCTCGGCGCGGTGAGTGCCTGATGTTTTCCCCTCAATTCGCCAGACTGCTCTAGCACACGTGATTGTAGTTTAGAGTAGGGCTGTGTGTTGCACTGGAGAGAGCTTTGCTGTTTCGAGCCAAGTCGGAGCGCTTTGAAACGAAAGCTGGTGCAGAGGGAGTAAACGAGGCGTTTTGGAAAGAATTACTTGCGCGTGTCATACTAGTAGCGCTATAGTAGTGAACGGCAAGGGAATTCTAAGGAAAGGGCAAACTACAAGAGGCTATTGTGAGCGATGGAGAACTTCAAAGTGAAGGAACTCATCGAAATTTGTGAAGAGTTGGGCATTGATTTGGGCCCCGCAAAACGAAAGCATGCGATTCTTGAGATCATGCGGAAGGAGAATGTAACGGCTGAGGAAGCCAATGAGGCCTGGGAAGAGATCACAGAACGCCGTGAGCGCGAGGAGGCCGAAAGACGCCGTGAGCGCGAGGAGGCCGAAAGACTCCGTGAGCGCGAGGAGGCCGAAAGACGCCGTGAGCGCGAGGAGGCCGAAAGACGCCGTGAGCGCGAGGAGGCCGAAAGACGCCGTGAGCGCGAGGAGGCCGAAAGACGCCGTGAGCGCGAGGAGGCCGAAAGACGCCGTGAGCGCGAGGAGGCCGAAAGACGCCGTGAGCGCGAGGAGGCCGAAAAACGCCGTGAGCGCGAGGAGGCCGAAAAACGCCGTGAGCGCGAGGAGGCAGAAAAACAGAGGCAGCTTGAGATAAAACGGTATGCTCGCGCTAAGAAACTGATGGACCTGGAGCTTGAAGCGCATGAGACCGATTTCGAAAGATATAAAACATTGTCCGCTCTGCATGAGACCAACGGTCAGCAGCTGAGAGACAGGCCGCAGCCCTTCGTGATCGCCGAAGATATGGCGAAATATCTTGCGGAGTTCGAGCGCGTCTGCGAGAGAAAGCGCGTTGAGCGGAATGGTTGGGCACAGAAGTTGGTAGCCCTGCTTTCCAGCGAAGCGTATGACGTTGTCAAGCGCCTGTTGGACGACAGCTTGGCAGACTACGATGAGCTGAAAAGCTTCTTACTGGCGAAATATAACGTGTCACCGCTGGACCTTCGCCAAAGGTACCTGCGAGAGAATAGCACTCCATCGTTTAACGATTTTCCGTACCAGTTTAAAGCCGACATTTTAGAGTGGCTCGAAAATGCTGAAGGGTCGGAAGATCGTGACGCAGAGGTAGATGCGTAGCTGTAGAGCAGAGCTGCCAGTGCGGCACAGAGGAAGGTAGTCCGTACGTGGCAGATGTAACTGCTGCTGTAACATTGGGAATTGCCCCGCATTCGCCAACTGAGAAAACCTCTACGCCATCGGATAAGGTAGTCACAGCATCGGACGATGCACTAACAGAGGTCTCGCCCATTGAGATTGTGGCGGAGTTACCGGAAAGCGAATCTCCTAGCGTGTCGAAAGCAGGAGAAGTTGCCGAACAGGGCAGAGAGGACGTCCGTCTGGACATTAGTGAAAACGCTTGCGCCGACGCAAGCGAAGTAGATGAGGACGGCACACCGTGTTGTGCAGCGCGTTCGGCAGAGATGCAAAAACCCGAAACTTACGATCAACGGAAGCAGGCGCATGGAGAGTTTGCGGACGCTGAGTTGTGCGTTAGTGTCTCTGGCGAGGAATGCGAAACGAGTCCCGTGCTTTCGCACTGCTCTGAGCTTTACGACATTCCTGAAAGCAGCTGCAGTAGCGGGAACACCGCGACTGAGTGCAGAGCCGACCCTCATCCGAAATTGGCTGAAACGCGTCAGGAGCATGACGAGAGCTGTATACCATCACTCATGTCAGTTGAAAACGCTGGTTCGTCTGCGCCTGAAGAAACTAAGGTGCTGGACGACAGTGGAGAACAGAACCTTCCAGACGACATGGGGGCTGTAGACGTCAGCCCGTCCGAGAAAGATGAGGACGAATGTGCACTCTTAGAGGCTGACGAGGAAGAACTCAGTTTGGAGGACGCTAGTAAAGGCGCTAAAGACAGGCCTGAACTAGGTAGCACATATGAATCGGCTGACAATCAGAGTGATATTATCAGGGAACAGGAACCTAGGCGACGGAAGCAGCATGTGCTTCCTCAGGAGAAGATGAAAGGAAGGCATAAGAAAGAAAGCTGCAACCGGAAAGAAAGTAACAGCCAGTTCCGAAAAGAGAGCTATCACCACAAGGTGATAGACAAGCAGTGCTGCCGCCGAAAGGACAGTAAAGGCAAGCTCAAGAGAGAGAGCTGCCACCGAAAGACGATGAAAGGTAGGCAAAAGAAAGAGTGGTGCCTCCGAAAGATGAAAGGCAGGCATAAGAAAGACAGGCGCCGCCGAAAAGAGAGAAAGGGCAAACGCGCGAAAACGGGTTTCCACCATCGGAAGCGCCAGCGTCGCCGGCAAAATGACTTCAGTAAAGTCAGTCACGTTGTCAGCCCTGAAACTAGCGTCAGAACCAGAGCTAAAGAAATGTGCGAGGCATCACTATCGCGCAAAGCGAAGCGCGTAAGTGTGTCGCGGCACATAGGTCTGGGCAGTAGAATAAACTGCAAAAAGAAATCATACCAGAATTCGCGCGGGAAAGAGTATCCAGGGTTGAAACCGAGATACAAGAGAGCGCTGCTCAAGAAGCTCAAAATAAAGGAGCGAGGCAGGGGTGAATCTTGCCCCGAGCACAGAGAGAGCAAGAGGCGCAAAGTCACATGCTCTCATGCGGGCTCTCTCTTTCCGCTGCAGTCACGGGAGAAACCGCGCTCCCACAGAAAGCGGCACGCGCGCACAGGGAAAACGCGAGGACGGCTCAAAAAGCGAAAGATTGTACGAGGCCGCAGTGACAGGGGCAATAAAATTTGCAAGAAACCGTCTAAGCGCCCGGCCAAGCACAGTTATCGCGATGAAAAGCCGCGTGTCAGGATAACGCTATTCGGTAGGCGTGAAATCAAAAGGCCGTGTAGATACGAACCTCACATTCAGCGGAGAGGCAAAAAGGTGCGCGAGAAATTGAAGACTCGTGGGTCTCACTTGCCACCACGAACAGAGAGAAAGAAAGAACGGTCCCATCGGAAGCGTTGCGCACTCGCTATGGGACGTCGCGACTGGCGCGCGAAGCGCAAAGAAAGGGACAAGTTGCCAGTCTATGAAAGCGAATCGCTCTCGTACTGTAGCTCCCGTAGAAACTGGAAAGACAAGTACAGAGTGAAAGAAAAGCGCGTATACCGCGAAAGAGGCTGAGACATTAGCTACCGCGGTAGTAGAGACAGAAAGAAAAGCGCGTCTACCGCGAAAGAGGCAGAGACGTTAGCTACCACGGTAGTAGAGAGAGAGAGAGAAAAGCGCAGCACAGCGAAAGAGGCAGAGTCACTAGTTTCCGCTGTAGCGGGTGTCGTTTACCGCCCGTTAGAAGCGAGGAAAACGCGAACGTAGACGCACTAAGCCGTGTGTTCTAGGCAAGGCTGGCTTCGCCTCCTCGTGACTTACATTTTGTCTCTTCGCGAACAGCTGTTTTAAGTTCGCTCGTAGATCGGGGAAAAATTTATGTCCTCATTTGTGGCCTCAGCTGTGTGTTCTGGCCGAGTGATCTCAAGAGAGCGAATTTATTTTGCATTCATTTCATTCCGAGTGTTTCATGTGTTTGACACTTTGTTTGAGTTAATTACTTTCAAGTTCTCGTATCCCACATGCGTCTCTTGTAGAAGAGGGAACAAAAAGGGGACAGAAATATAGCCAGCAGAGTTTTTCGACCTTTAAGTCTGGTGTATTGACGGGTGACGGAGGGCACTTGCTCGTGTTGGGTGTTGCTTGCTGTCGGTCGGTTCTTGGCAACATGCAGAACGATCAATGACCGATGCTGAGAAGCAAGCTCTTCCGAAGGACCGAGCGAAGCTGATCCAGTCACCTGGGTGACAAAGCTGCGGAGCAGTGATCCTGTCCTGACGAGCGGGACCTGTTCACGGAAAGGAGCCTGGAGCTACCTGCGGCCGAACACCGGACGAGAACTTGAAGGAGCCTGGCGTACGAGCGCGCCCCGCATCCGAGCCACGCGGAAGTAGCTCGTCTTCGTGGCGCATTGTCTGGCGGCGGTGGTGCTGTCGTGCCGGCGCCCACATTTCGCTGGCGGGCCTGTCTAAACAAGCGCTGCGCGCTCGCCGACGCTCAAAGCAGGCCCAGACTTTCTCGGACAAGTCGCGACATGCAGCGTGACTCATCCAGCCACGCCGGCGCCGACACGGACCCTTCCTCCTTCCCTCCTCTCCGTCAGTGCGGGCTCCTCCGACGCGTCATCGGCCGTCGCCCCTCGGCCATTGGTCTAATTTGAACGGTGGCCAGTGATTGGAGGATTTGAACGGCTGACTGCCGTAACCGTTTCCAGCGGCTTTAAAAGCGGAGCCGCGCTGACCCCGAGCAGCAGACGGGCAGCAGAAGAGCCATCACGCCGGAGCTACGCTCGCCGCCGGGGTCGCCCTTCTTCTGTGTGCTAGCCCGTGGTGCTCTTGGCCCTTGTATCATGTAAAAGCCCTTGTACATACTGTACATAAAGTTCATTTGACTCACCGTCGCCTCGACCGTTTCCTGGCTCGGACACCCAGTCCCTACAGTGGTGGCAGCGGTGGGATGCCTCAGTCCCAACACCACTAAACGCGGCTGGCGAGAGCACTGTACGTGTATGAAAGCGAGCGGGAATCCAAAAAAAAAAATAATTATATTTTTTCGTCGTTTCTTTATTTCCCACTGGTAACACTTTATTCATTGCTGCAACTTTGTGAAAATTGCAATACCGCCCCATGTCCTGCCCAATAAACGGATGTTTGCCAAAGTCATACTTATACAAACCGAGTCAGCCAAATTCCTCACTAGAACCGAGCACCATAAAAAATGGAGTGCCCTAAGACTGGTCGATGGCATCATCCAAGTGCAGTGCTCGGGGAAGCCGGGAACCAGAGAATGGTAGCTTGACGAAAAGAGCCGATGACAATAGTTTCGGTTCATGGCTAAATATTATTGAAGGAAAATTAAGCTGGGAATGGTAGAGGGGGTCATCAGTCGTTCTCAAAAACTGAAATCGTGCTTCCTGAGTAAACGAAGCGACCACAGTGCTGATGTACGTGTAATCGTGAAATCGATATGATTGGCCATCTTTGCTTGCACTGGATATTGGCGTCGCTAACGAAAAAAAAAATTAAGAAACACAAAGGCCAGGACGGAAACTACGTACACCAAGCTCATAAAATTCTGCGTGTTCTTCATTTCGGTTTGCACATGAGATTGCCTGGGCCATTTGTAAGTACCAACAACGCTCAGTTATTGGGTAGAAAGGCTTCTTCTGAATGCAATTAGAAAGACTTAAAGAAGAAAAGCTCGACGAGCGAGACACGCAGGCTTTGCGAGAGTTCTGCGATAGGCGGCCGAAGTTCTGCAGCCGTGGCATATTTTCACCGTCTAAAGCTTTCAGCAGGTTTCGTTTTTTCGAGAAGGCTCGAATACTGGCTGCTTCTAAACCGTGAAAGACAAAGTATTAGCTCGGAGCTATTTGCCAACATTCACCGGACATTTACAGGCAATCGCGATTTCTCGCCCGTAAACACTTGCAATCGCCGGGTCAGCTCAAAACTAAAAGGGACCTTCGCAAAAAAAGAAAGAAAAACTAAGCTTCAAGCAGGAGTGATTGCGCCAAAACAATGACGCCACCAAAGACCACTGTGCAGCAGACTAAATGCAAAGCTCAACCGAAGGAATGGATGTGCTAGGCTCTTTAAAACTCAGCGCCATCCACAACGTGTTCCTCCAGCTAGGAAAATGTGTTTTGACCGTGACCGTGACCGGAAAATGTGTTTTGACCAGTCTTCTCCTGTAAGCGATGCGAGACACCCAGGAAAACAAAGCAAAAAAAGGTTCTCCGGAAAAAAAATAATAAATAATCATTGAGGCTGTAGCCAGCGAAATCCACGGAGGGCTCGGAGTAATTTCTCACCTAGAGCAGAGGAGGTAAAAAGGAGCTATCTTGTTTACGAAGCACAAGAGCTACGTTACAGCGTGGGTTGTGGAACGTGCTCTTTGTCAGGGGCGGGAGCAGTCACTGGCTGATGCCGGAATCCGGGTTCGAGCGTGGCGGCAATCAAAGTGTGGTTTAACGCCGTGACCTCGCTTACCGAGCCTATCAATCATTCCCACCGACAGGCATGCGAGACATCCTGCCATGAGGAGCACGAGCCTCCCCACTCTGTCCTGCAATAGCAAAACACTTCGATCCGAACACAGATGGGCGCTGCCCGCACTGTGGAGAGATCTGCGATATCTTTCACATGGTGTGGGCATGTACTCAGAATCCTCACCTTCCCCCCTCCCCCACCCCCACCCGAGAGGCATGGGAGACTGCCCTCCTCAACCGCTCCACACTGGAGTCCCAAAGGGCTCTGGTCAAGCGGGCGCGAGACGGGGCCTCGTCATGCGGTGTCCCGGACTAAGGATACCGACCATGCAGCAGGGTTATTATTATTTTTTTTTAACCCTCAAGCTCTCTTTGATTAAAGTTTTTCACCACCACCACCACCACCCCACACACCGAGTTTGCATCTTTGCCTGGCTCAGCGTCGAACCAGAGGGCACGTACTAGGGACCCAACCTAGTGTTTTTGAGGGCCGGCCCCTTAAGAGCCGGTCCACTCCCTGTAAATAAATATATCATCATCATTATTCAAAGGTAAGCTTTCCATAGAAGACAGAAGCTCCTTTGTTTCACTCCGTTGTGTCGACCATTAAATATGTTTAAGTATTCAAAATCAACATGGAGGGCAACGAGCGCAGTTTACTCGCCACGTTGTCTAGTAACACAAGATGCGCTTCGCAAATATGTAAAAGCATTGCGCATCATCTGCAGTGAATTCAGCTGCGCTTTGATAATACCGTAGGCCCTCTCTTTATCTGGAGAGATGTACGTTGCCCTCCCTTGATTGGCGAGGCAACGCGACAAAGAAAAAGGTCGGCAAGTGCTCAGTGACTGCGGTTTACAAAAAATTCAGGGGCACTTTGAGTGTCTGAAGTGCGTAGAGGCGAAAGCGTTTTCCGCACCACTTTGACTGCCTCTGTGGCACTGGTGACGCCACCACTAGGTGACGTCACACATAATTAATGACAAATTCCTAATTAATACTTCATCACTGATTAACGACTAAATTCTAATTAACTGCTAAGGAATGACGCTTAAGCTTCACCTGTTCGGAGTGGAACGCGACAATGTGTTGCAGCGCTGCCAAGGAGTCCACGGAACGCCACCACCCGTTCGGCGCGATGCCTTGACCTTTGAACGCAACGCTTTTGAGGAAAGGAAACGGAGCAGTAATTTTCCGTCGTCTCGGTGGACACCTGAACCGCACCTTAGAGGAAGGGCAGAAGTGGGAGTGAAAGAGAAAGAGTGGCCGTAATGAACAAAATGAAAATTGTATTTGAGGAAAGGAACAGGAAGAAAGAAAGAGAGAGGGAGACTGTCGGCGAGGCGATGGAATTGCGTTGGAAAGGAAATTAGGATTATTGCTCCGGGAATCAAACACTTGTCCTTTGGTTTGTGAGTCAGACACGCTAACCCATGCCAAAGAAACTTTTTTCCCCGTCACTTTTTTTGTAAGCATGGTATTTATTACACGCGTTTATATGCAGGAAAGAGCTATATCCATTGTTTTCAAAGTGATCAGCCAGTAGCCGAGCAAGTTCAATGGAAACACAGCACCACACAACTTAAACACAAGTCTTAACACACCTTAACTAAAACGGTGGCAAGGAAAGACAAGACATCGATAACGGGAACCAGTGTGATTGATAGCCACTTCCTTGGTGTCTTTCAGCTGGCCCACCATCTGGCCGAAATGTGTGGAGGAGGAGACGACAGGCTCAGCATGCCGGTCCAACATGCGCGTATTCCACAGACTGTGCAGTCCGAGCAGAAAAATCACGTCAAAGGGTTCGTGGTCACGTTGGGTGGCCATTAAGTAACGCACACTGCGAGAATTAAAAAGAGAGTCTTTCTTCAGTGTTCTTGCCACGTTTGTAGGGCTTGGTTAAAGTGGATGGATGGATGGAAACAACTTTATTACACAAAAAAAAAAAATCTTCCAGGGTGGTCCCCTACTGGTCCAGGAGTCCACGGGCTTGTGCTTCGCGTAAAGCCCGATCCACTAGCCATTTCTGGCCGGCGGGCTGAGCGGTCCGTAAAGCAGCCTCCCAGGAAGAATGAGTGGGATTGGGGATGGGGGATACTGCCTTTGGGGAAGGACATTCCCAAAGGTAATGGAAAAGTGTGGATTTGGGCACGCCACAGGTGTTACAATCAGGAGGAAAGGTGGGATGAAAGCATGAGAGGCGGTGGGGTGAAATAAAGCAGCCTGTCTGTAATTGCCGCCATGTGGCGCTGGATAAGGGCGACAAGGTACTGTGGGGTGGTGGCAGTGTCATGCGGCTGAATTTGTAAAATGTGGTAATTTGGTGATATGTAGAGAGGACCGAAGGGGCTTCTTGCGCAGGGTTGGGTGCCTGATCCTCCGGGGTCCGGGAGGAGAGTTCTCGGGCCAGCGCATGAACGCGCTCATTACCGGGGATCGAGGCATGCCCAGGGACCCACGACAGAGTAACCGTTCGGTCGAGAGAGGTGGCCGTGGTAAGAATACGGTGTGTTGCCGGAGTCGCCACGCCCTGTAGGTAGTGGCGGTACGCGGCCTGTGAATCTGTGCAAATTTCTGTTATATTTTTGTCAATGATGGAGTGGGCCAGAGCAAGTGCGATGGCGGCTCCTTCCGCCTCTGCAGGCGAATTAGTTCGAATAGTGGCAGCGGCCCCCACTGTGCCGTCTTCATAGGCTGCGACTGCCGTGAAATATCCTGGTTTAGAATTTTGTGCCGCGTCGACATAAAGGATATCGGAGCGGTTGCTGTATGTTTTCGTGTAATAGCTCGCTCGTGCCTGCCGCCTACCGTGATGGAGACTAGCACTCATATTGCGCGGTAGGGGCTTCTGATATATGTGATCCTGCGTGCGCAGAGAAATCATGTAAGGTGTAGGACTTGTTGGGGTGGGAATTGGTGGATTGAGACGTAGCTGTCGCAGTAGGCATTGTCCTGTTTCCGTGCGACTCAGGCGGACTAATTGGTTGGTGCGCTGAGCCTCTATTAATTCCATCACTGTATTGTGGGTACCAGTGGCCAGGAGACGTTTCGTGCTAACCGTCCGTGGAAGACGTAAGGCAGAGGTGACAGCCGTGCGTATTAGGATGTCTGCCTGTTGTCTTTGCCGCTGAGTGAGTATGTGGTATGGAAGGTGATATGTAATGCGGCTAATGATTAGTGGATTTGTCATATTGAGGGTCTCGCGTTCAGACAGCCCATGATTGCGTGCTGCCACCCGCCTGATAAGTGCAGCGACCTGTTTGGTCTGTCTCTGCAAGAGCTGAAGGGTGGCGGTTGCATCGAGTGTGTTGTTAATTAGAAGGCCGAGAATCTTCACCTGAGGCACAATGGGCACTGGATTCCCGTACATGTGCAGTTCAATCGGGGGGTCACTGGGGAGGGGTTTCAGCTGCAGGAGTTCCGATTTATTTGGAGAGCAACGGAGGCCTGTGTTTGCTAAATGAGTGGTGGTGATGTCTATGGCAGATTGTAGGATATCCTGGGCTGTTCCAAGGGATCCTGCCGTTGTCCAGAGGGTTATATCATCTGCGTATATGGCTGTGTGGAGCCCTGGGACAGCAGCAAGGGCCTTTGCCAGTGGCGCGGTTAAAGTGATGCCTTATTGGTATATCGTGTGGTCTTTCACATCATATGGAAACAGTGTCCGTGTCACATGAACAAAAGAAGCCGCTTTAAAAACAGAGGATAAATGTGCCCCAATTTTTTTTCTCATCCTTTCATACCCTCATCCACCCTTCCTGATATGCAATGTAGCAAATATGGCAGTCTTTCTCTGTCTCTTCGCATTAACGAACGTATTGCTCTGCAAATTTCATGGCATTTTTCGGCACACATGCACAAGTAAAAAATAACAACGGGTAGCCAACCGCACATCGACGCTTCTTTCTTATACCTTCACTCACGAGTCACGACCATTACCAAAGTACCTCTCCTTGTCTCTGCTCAGCGCCACTCGACGGGACACATCTGCGGCCTTTCGCGCTGCTGGCTCCTTGGCGCGATAATCCAGGGGATTTATGGTGCGCGGGAGTGCGGGAGGAAAACCACACGGCCGAGCCGCGCACTTCACTTCATGTGTTCCAGTTTCGCACGCTCCATGAAACCCTCCTGTGCACTGTGGACTGAAGCCGGAGGAGAAAAAGGAGAAATGGAAAGGAACGAAAATTAAGGACAAGAAGACAGCGTTCTGTGAGGGGACACTTTATTTTGGACGTTCAGAGGAACTAAGTCGATGGGCTTTGCTCTCCTAAGCCTTGGCCGTTGTTGGAAAGAAAGCCTAGCAGTTGTACCTCACGAGAAATACCCGTGCGTCGCGGATTCACTCGGTTTTCTTGAAGGTGAGCTTGCGGAAACGCTCACAACAAACACACAGTTGTCGGTGCTTGTTCGGTTACAGGTTGAGAGAGATGGGGAGGGGGTGGGGGGGGGGGGGGAGGGTTCTCGATGCAGCTATAGCCGCGATAACAATGCGAAGGCTTCAGGTGGTGGTGGTGGTGGTGAAAACTTTTAATTTCTGAAATATTGGGAGCCACAGAGTGGCCACGCTACATGGTCGGCGTCCCTAGTCCGGGACACCGCATGACAATGCCCCGTCTCTAGCCCGTTTCACCAGAGCCCTTGGCTTAACTGCTGAATATTAAGGCTCCATTGTATTGCTTTCAACCTCTATCTATAGAACTCAAAAATTCGTAGTTTTTTTTTTTTTTCATGAGCTACGTGTTTGCTTGTGTATTTCTTACAGCCCGGTGGTAACCTTAGTATTTTTATTTCTGCGCTAAAGCGAAGTTCATCCACGCTGCTGCGACGATTATTCTGTTCGCTTGTTGACGAACGCCTGTACATACGCGAAGGCACGGTGTCTCGTTATCGGACAGGCGGCAACTTATTTGCTGCCTCTACAAGATTCTCTTCAACTTACTTTTGCTCACAGCAAGAGCCGGCTTGTATTACTTAGTTGTGGTTACAGGCCGCTACCTCACGCAAAATACTGCCATGTTACCTGTTCCCGGTGCCCCACGCATGGGATTTTTCCCCGCGCGTGAATATATGCGCAGACCATTTAGGTCCGGTTAGATTGCTCCCATACCTTTGTCTCGTTGCCTCGCAAAAGCCGGCCTCATCTGTCTTCGTGAACGCTCGTACTTTTTACAATTTCTGATTTCTCTTCCTTACCTTAAAATTACGCTATGGTTATCTTTCTTTAACTCTATCATACGAACTGAGCCCGACCACGCCTGTTAGAATCCGACTGCTTAGAAAGATGTGTCTGTGCCGAGCCTATCACGGAGCGGTCGGCCCCATTTTTGTGTCCCGTCGCGGCGCCTATTAAGGCGAAAAACTTTAATGCCTCATACTGCCATTAGCAGACGCGTCGGCAGGAGTGTCGACAGACGCGTCGGCAGCCATGTGGACAGACGCGTCAGCAGGAGTGTCGACAGACGCGTCGGCAGATTCGTCCGCCTTTCGGCGTCAGTGCTTAAAAGGCTCAAGGTTCCAGCATGAATAAAGGCGCATCTAGTGAATGCATGGGCTTCATAAATAAAAGGAGTAAAGTCAAGAAAAGGGAAATAAAAGAAAAATGAATAAACCAAAATAAAAAACTAAAAATTAGATGTGAAAATAAAAATAAAAAATAAAATTAAGAAAAGGAGCAAAAAAATAAAAAATATGAAAAATAAAAACTAAATAAAAACAAACAGTGGCCAGGAAACGCTTTCGCCTTGCAGCACTTTAGAGAGCCAAAGTGCCCCCTGAATTTTTGTCTCCATGTCTCGGCCACGCGGTCTGTCTCGCGAGCATCGTGAAGCATTGAGAAATCATACCAGATGTCAGATAATCCGGGAATGATTGCAAAAGGCTACTCGCATGTCCAACGATATCCTTTGCGTGAACGACCCTACTTCGTCAGCTGTCCATTCATTAATGCCAATGACACGAATAGCAAGACGTTAGTCATTAGCGAACCATTCTTGCGTTCATGCTCATCTGTTGACTGGCTGATTTGAGATCTTTCGCCTTCACATCACTGAATGACTGCAGAGACAGCGCACAAACGCTGGCTTGGAGAAACGCAGTGACGGTCACTGCCGGCAATGAGTGTCGACATACAGGGACGCGTTCTGAGCTTCAGTGAAAGCTTAGGCGCAGTTTGAGTTGTTCCAGTGTAAGTTATTGGACAGAACCAATGCCGACATATTAGCAGGAAAGCCCCTATGCGCGCTGATAGCAAGCAGTTAATAACAGTTTCAGGAAACTTCGCAGGACAGTACATAAACAGGAGGCCAAAATAGTTCCTTTAATTACAATATACCAATATCAGTTTCTTTCTGGTTAGCACACACTAAGGCGTAGGAGAACAGCCTTCTACGAAGTAACTACGGCTTTGGAAAACAAACTGGCTTTAGTTACAGCATTATTTTTCAACTTCTTTACGGAGTTGCCACGCACCGCCACGCCTCCTTGTCACTCCAACCAGCCGCGTGATAAAAAAAAATACACCTCTGTTATATTTCCGAAAAACTACACAAATTTATATTTCCCGCACGGGTCCCTGATTCAACATCTTTTGATGAGCGTGTGGGTAAATATTGGGTGACTTGGAAGGGAATGGCTTAAGCGAGGGGAGAAAGTTTTTTTTTTCGACTATATTTTTGGAACAATCATTGTCACGCTCCACGGACTCACCTGGACTGCTCGTTCATGCTGACGTGCTTTAAGAATGTAAAAGCATCAAAGAAACCAGAATCATTCTTCTTTTCGGCTTCAGATCTTATTCTTGAAGTGATCGGTCGAATGGGAATCAAGTAATAAGCTCCTCACCCACCTCTACGTGGATTTAGAACAAAAAAATTACCGACGATTACGTTACTTCCTAATGCGAAATTTGAGCGCAGCAAAAAGCTGTTTCACCTTTTCGATAGATTGAGGCAAAGAAATCGAGCAACACATGTATGCGCTATCACAGAGTTTTTTTTTATTTTTCACACGTATTCCTTTAACAAAGATTCTACTAACAGTTCTTGACAGTCATGAATGAAGCTTTGTGGTCGGAGAAATAGACTGATATATGTTCGACTTGGTACACCAATGCTTGATTCTCAAAGACGAGATCTATACAAGTGCCTCGCGAGGTTGTCACAGCCGTGGGACGCGTTACGAGCGAGAGGAACGGGATGTTCTCCCGCATAAGTGTTAGGAAATTGCTGTTTGTCTTTATGTCAACATTAAAGTCCCCCACTACTAACATCGGTGTGGATCGATGGATGGTTAATGCGAGTTGCAGGAAGTGCACGACGTCTTTCGTGAGTGCGGTAGGGGCGAAGTAGGCAGCTACTACCAGCAAGCCGTTGGGCAACTTTGCGGCGCACAGTTCGCCAAGTTCATGTGACGTGCCAAACATTTCGACTGGTATTGCAGAGAGACCTGTGCGCAAGTAGATAGCGACTCCCGCCGCTCTGTTGTGGTCTCTGCGAGCACCACAGCAGTATAGGAAATCTATGATTTCGAGAGGCTCTTCGGGATCCATCCAGGTTTCAGCAAAGCAAAGTACAGAGGAATGGCGCAGAATGTGATCGTGGTGTACGTCCTTGGCATGTGCGGCAAATGAGCGTACGTTAAGAATGTGGTTGTGAATGATGAATCAAGTGCTGCCAGCGAATGACGCGTCCATTGGCTGTCTGCGTGTGTTACTGATGTGTGGTTAACATGTTAAGCTTCGCCTGTAAGAGTGGAACGCGACAGCGTCTTGCAACGCTGCCAGGGAGTCCACAGAACGCCATCGCCAATTCGGCTGTACGCCTTGCTGGACGGTAAATTTATTTTTTGAGGAAAGGAAATGTATCTCTCTCGCATATCTGGGTGGACACCTGCACCTCGCCGTAAGGGGAAGGTGGAAGATGGGAGTGAACGAAGACGCCGTATTAGCTAGACGCGCCTTTGTTCATTCCAAACCATTCAGCTGGCATTACGGAGTGGCTAGCGTGCTCGTATCGCACTCCGGAGACCCTGGTTCGATTCCCCAACTCGACCAATTTCGTTCTCAGTTTTATAGATTTATGCGGTCTAACTAGAAAGGTTAATTAGGCTATTTCATATTTACATTATTGCATTTCTATCCATCGTGTTCTGTCATTAACCTGTCAATTGTTGGAACTGTCTAGGATGTTCGACACAACGTATATGAAACGAGCAACGTCTTACTGAGTGGGGAAGTGCGTGGTGGTGGTGGGAACGCGGCTTCGTACTTATCTGTTTTTTTTTTTTCAGCAGCGTCTCCTTCCGCGGACGCTGTTGTCGCTGCGGCGCGCGTCTTTTCTTTTCTTCTGACCTCTTCATTCTCCTCTATATTAATTAGGCTAATTGATTAATTAAGCAATTAACTAAACTCAGTCCAACTTAGTTGCAGCATCACTATACGATCCCTTTGATTGGTTGCATGGTTACTAGCCAAAGTACAATTGACCCCATTTGAAATTCGCGCACTGTGACGTCACGAGCATTTCGACCAATTGAAAAGCATGACATTGGGGGCGGAGCTGGTTACGAGGCCGACGCCGACGCCGACGCCGACGACGACGCGAAACCCAGGAACGGACGCCAAAGAGCTGCGCTCTAAAAAAATGATGGAGGAGAAGCAGTTTCGCTTAAGGCAACAGGAGCAAGGCGCCCACCACAGGCGAAGGCTCATTTCGAAAGTCGGAAATCTTAGGCAGGATATTCACGTACGAAGCCCAGCGTCGGCGAAGCGGCGGTGGCTCGTCTTGAACCAATTTTGAACGAGCGGAGAAGCGAAGATTACGTGGAGAGCAAATAGCAAAAGCTGCGGGTTATGTGCGGGGGAAATCAACGGCAACGACGTCTCGTCATCCTCTCCCCAGGCCCTTGCTTTCTTCGTTTTTTCCCTTTTTCTATTCTCCTCAAGAAGTTATTTTTGCTCCCCTTGCCCCTCTCTTTCTTTGTTCCGTTTTTTTTGTCTGTTTCGGCACACGTGCGCCCTCATAACGCTACCCTCCCAACTAAACCAACATCGCGATGGATATAAAAAGAGAGGTAAGATATTGTAGTACTGATTAAACCGATCGCAGAACCAATCAGATGTCGAAAGGAAGAAGCGCTTCGAAATATGGGAAAGCCTTAAAATCGAAGAGGTAATCAGAGCACGCTTGATATCAACGTAAAGAGGTTGGAGCGCACTGTTCTTATTTTCCTTCCGGTGTGTGTGTGTGTTTTTTTTTTCAGCGGTCCTTTTCCATTCCAGTACCCAACAAATCTTTTTCTTTTATGTTTCTCTATAAAGCTGCGAGGAGGTTAAAATGGGGAAATAACGGCGCGTGTGCACTTGGACGGCTGGCTGTTCCTTTTTATTCATTTTATTTTTGACTGCATCTCGTTCTTGCTGCCTACCTGTCAGGTTCTCAGATATTTCAGAAGAAATCAAAAATCAATACAGTGTTTTGCTGTCCTGCATCTCATCCGTTCCGCGAATTCTTTCAGAAACGCTCGAATTTCGTATCGTGGCTTAGGTCCCGTATAAGAATGCATTTAAGCAGCATTACCTCTTTCTCCTCTCCCACGTATAGCTAACCTCAGTCGCCATCACGAATAGGCGCCTTCCTTACAAGGTTTTGTTAGTCCATTGCTGTTTTGCTCCTGCCACTGTCCTCCAAAAAACCTTGTTTGCATTTCTCACCCTCACCCGGAAAACACATGTCCTGTCGCATGGACCTGGCAGCAATAAGAACATAACTTTACTCGGAAAAGCTGCTTGATGAGAGGAGTGTAGGTCACTTCAGACTTTTTCTAGGTCCCCCATGAAGACAGTCGCCTCGCACGCTCTTCTATAAAGGAGAACTGATCCTACCAGACCATGCTGCCCAAAGCCACCTCCCACTGTTCCAACGTGGGACTTCTGTGTGCAGCCACTCTCGGGTTACATTGGCCGGCCCACGTGCTGTGGAATAGTGTAGCCCTATCCTCTTAAACAAGAGGAACAATCATATCTTTCTTCATAATCGCGGCATCCCCATCTTTCCTCATTCCGTTCTTGTTCGTTCTCTTCTCTGGCTGCAAAATTCAGCCTGTGCCAGATTGTCCAGCCTATTCCGCTATCTCCAATAGAGACCTTTAGCAATCTCCCTTATAAATTTTTCACCGAGTTATTACCGACGATATCGATTACGCTAGGTGAAGCGTAAAAACATACAGAAGGCGAGATTACAATCAGCGCAAAGAGTGATGGCAGTGAAAAATAAAGAGAGCCGAATTGACTCTAACAGCGTTCAGAATTCGGTTTTCCACGGTATACAAAGACGATTTTATACTGATCTTTTAGTTTTTCTTTCTTTCTCTCTTCATTACAGTTTGCAACGAATGGCTCCGTCTCACTTTCCTTAGATATTTATTTCTTCCATTCTTCTTTTTTCTAATCCGTCCTCTGTTTGGCGCCGCGGCCGCACTGCTTGCTTGGGTAGGGGGCGCATGTGGGCCGTAATAAGGGGAAGAAAAGCGGAGATCAAAAGAGGCGCCGCGACGAGAGTCAAGAGGGGGAAGCAACAGCGAGTGGATATGGAAGACGCAAGCAGAGGCTGTGTGCTCGTGTGTTTGCTCTATATCGCCGTTCTCTCTGAAATGAAACCGCGCCGTGGCGCCATCGGGAGCTGGGACGAGACGCAATGAAGGGTGGAGGGAGCGGAGCGAATCTTTAGTGCTGCGCACAGAGCCTGTTCCTGGCGATGCTGGTCGCCTTCGAAGGCACGGTTGTAGCAGATCGGAAGAGGAAAAACTACATAAACGTGCGTTGTAGATGCGGTTCAGCTGAAGTTGTACAGGGCATAAAGAGGGTTAAAACGAACACGGGTAAGGATAGGTTTCACCCTCACGCTGAGACGGCACTATTGGTGGTAGATCTCCTCACTGGAGTGCTGAAAGAAGGTCTCCAGAGCGCCAGTGTGCGAGAACTACGAGAATATCGCTTCCCTTCTCCCCTCCTCCTCCCCACCTATCCTAGACTTCAACAAGGCCGCGCCCTGGGACACCTGAGACACATAGGTGCATGGTACGCGCCTCGTTTGCTTGAGCCAGGACAAACCAGCGAGGAACGTACAGGAAGCTGGTCGAATTACTGCTCGGCGCAGTGAATCATTGACCAGCAACGTGACAAGTGGGGGCAATACATATGCGCACATTTGGTGTATGTTGCGGGCGCTGCCGGATCGTAGAGGGACTGCTGCACCGGGTCCTCTTCTGTGTCTCCCTTTCATCCATTTGCTCTGACATCGACCTTGTTGCCCTTTTTAAAGGGCCATTACTTTTACTTGAATCCCTGTTTTTTTTTTGTTCACTCGAAGTGCGCTCCTTATAAACAAGAGGCGTATGAACCTTGAGGTGTCTCGCATCTCATTTCATTATAGATTCGTTATGACTGAGACAGTTCAGTAGACTCCATACGTCTCCCTTTCATATCCCTCCTTCGGCGTGTCTTATTGCTGACACATTCCCTCGTGTTAGTCGTTATGCTTTCTTTTAGCTTTTTACTCGTTCTCTTTTTCGCCTTGACTCCATGGCTTACCGCTTCACGACTGCACTTTTTTATGCCAGAAGGTTCTTATGGCGAAGCGTCATACAATTGATTAAGTTTCGGGTTCGCTTATGCGTCGAATACGGAGTTCGTTTCAATTAGCGATCCGGCGTGGTTGAATTTGAGCATTTTTTTGTAATTTTTTTTTTAGTACCGGCGCACTTCAGGAGGACGGAGACCAAATTTTCTCCATGACCAAGTTACTGCCTTAACTTAAAATTCGCACACGGTTAAAATCATCGCATATTGGCCGTTGTTGTCGCATGACTGCTAAAAAAATCATCACACATTTGGAACTCGCCCGCGCGTGCCGTAGACGAATCAAAAACATTGGAGAAAATTTTACTTATTGCCTACGGAGAGCGCGTAACCTTGAACGTGCTGTACGATGCCCTCTCTACTTCGTTCGCGTGCCGCGGCGCCGGGTCGGCATCAAGTGACTCGAGCTTTTAGAAGTCTCTCTCCTCATCTGACCGACGGCAATGCGTCCTTCGGCGAGAGGGTTAGAGAGCGATTGTACAGTTAATACTGTGTTCGTTCGCGCCTTGGCGTGAACATACACAGAATTCGGCGAGAAGAAAGCACATACGCAGCGCGTACTTAATATGAAGGTCGTTTATCGCCGTCGATTAGCCCGTGCCGCAGTTCGAGCTTCGGAGAAGCACTCCCGCACGACTACCGCGCGAGTAATAGGGTTTCAGGCGCACATGCACTACTTCTGGTCGTATCTTGCGACCCAATGTAATAAACCCGCTTGCCGGCACCTTTAACAAACGATCATAACAAACATTTGCGCCCATATTCTAATATCTTTGTTCTATTTTTATTTCGCCCGGGAGCGTTGCAAGACGGTTATCAACGAACAGTGAGCAGGAAGGCGACGAGGGAACGAACGCGCAACCGCAAGTGGGGCAATTAAACGAAGCGTGAAGGAGGCACAAGTCGCTGAGATCTTCTCATGGTCCATCCTTAGTTTCCTACAAGAAGACACAAGTCGGGACAATGAAAGAAAAGACTGTGTGAGAACGGCACCCGCCCGTCCGCGGCTTGTGTGGGAGGTAAGCCGGGTGGGCAAGCCAGCTCCCCAGCTCCAGAGTACGAGAGGATAGAGAGACGAAAAAGACTGCATGCGTCTACTACAAATGAAGCGGCATCTCTTTCAGGGACCACAGGTGACTAGCTCAGCAAAGGCTTCCATTTCGTCGTTTTCTTTATTCTTCCCTTCTCGATTCTGCTGACGCAGATGTTCGCCACCACGGTGTGGTCGACACTAAGGCTATCCGGTTTCTGTCAGCCAGACGGAAGGCATGAAAATCAGAACCCTCTCACCCCGTCCTCTTGCACTATTTCAGTACTTTGACTTTATTACTTTTTCCTGCACACTCCTCGATATACGCACATGCCCTTGGTAGCTCCCTGTTGTTGTTGCTGCTGCGCTGCTCTCCGCCTGGCGGAAACTGCGGATTCATCTCGGCATCCAGCAGCATTGAGCCAGCTTGGTCTGCTACCCGTTTTGGAGCTCATTTTTCTCTCCTGGTCTTCGCCTTTCTATCTAAGTGTCTCCTTCCGATGCTAGCTAGTTGTTTCCTTTCGTTTCATGTCACTTCAACTCCCTCCCTGCATACGATAGATACTGGCAGGAGCTGTTTGTTGCAAGCGCTTAAAGATTGAGGCATTCCATGCGCTTGCCCACCCCTTCCCCCTAATCCCTCACTCCTTCAGTTGATTCCTTCTTTTCCTTCATTTCCATCCTCCTCTTCGTGCCTCTCTTCCACCCTCCCCCTTTCATTTCAATGCGTCTGCAGTGTGACTTTCTTCTCCCTTACTTCTATTCGTCCGCCTCTTCCTCGAATGTCCGTGTGTGCGTCACTTCCTTCCTTGCACAGCCGGCGAGCCTGAGGCGAAAGAAAAAGGATTAGGAAAATGTAAAAATACAAACAACAATAAAAAGTAAAAAAAATGACCTGGTCCCCCCGCGGAAATGGGGAGATAAATTTATCGCCCTCAGCGGAAACCGCTTTTTGCGAATTTGCGGTCGGTCCGCAGCAGCAAGCCTCGTAGGACGACCATCGTTCGTCCGCGCGGACGACGGAGGCAGCAGCAGCAAATGCCATACAGCCCATGCCCGGCTAGTGGCGGCGCCTCCTCACCCATTCCCTACCGCTTTCTTTCCCTCTCCTCTTCTCCTTGGCAGGCCGCAGAACAGAGAGGAGGCAACGCGGTTCGCTTTCTTCCGTCTTTCTTTGCCCCCGCGCTGCTTGCTAGAGGCTTCACTGAGAGCATCGACGCTACTTGAAGAATGTCTAGAGTTAGTAGCTCCGGACCCTCTATTTCTCCTTCTTTCTATACCTTTATCTCGTCCGTATAAGTAAAGGAGGCGCCAGCAAGTTCTCTCACAAATGATGACGTCCGTTATCATTGTTTTTTCCCGGACAGAAAAATAGGGGGGTAGGAGGGGTGTTCACTACCGAAGCTTGGTGTTTTGTGCTGGCGGAGAGAGCGCTTGCGTACATGTGGGGTTCCATAAAACTATTATAGAACACCCAAGTCATCTACAGTAGAAGCGGGAACAAAGCGCCTTTAAAAGCGGCAGAGTTTCGGCACGTAATTGTGCGTGTCTGCACAGTATTTCTACGGAGCGGCGTGTGATTCCTGTTCCTTCTTCCTAGTTCATTGGTACGCGAGGCTCAATCAAGTCCGCAGAGCTTGGCATCCAAGACGGGGATGTCGTATATCTATAGTGTTTTTCCTGCAACGAGACACCCGCACACGCAGATACTTTTTACGCTTATCATAAAAGCCGTTCGGACTTCCTCTACAAGTGTACTGCTTTTGTAATCGCTCGAAGTTATTCTTACAAGGACACACCAAATATTCTAATTACTAGAAATGGCATTTAGAGAAAAGCAGGATACTACACTATTCAACTAAGAAACGCGTAAAACACATTCTATAATTATTTGATATTCATGTTTCCTTTGCCGTAAGGCCGTCTGTTAATGGAGTAAGCTGACGTCATTTATATTACTATTCTAATCATCTATGGCTACCAGGAGCTATTGTATAGAGAAACAAGTATCGTCCATCAGCAGCCTTAAACTCAACGCGTGTTTTGCATTGTATACGCACGCAGACAGGAAATACGACCTTAGTGAACGGAGTTTTCGAGTGGCTTTACTGTCTCAAAATAATCAAACACGAAGACACTTTGCGGCTTCGTACATGTGTGAGTTTAATTCAATATGCCCGCTTTATTTTTCGAAACTATGGATATAATTCCTGGCGTTCCTGGAAAATTTACTCCCGAAAGCGCAGTGAGACTAGCTGCGGAGCGTTAATACAGCTCTTCATGTCGCAGTTCGTTCTAGGCGGACTTAAAAAATTCAGGGGGGCACTTTGCTGACCGAAAGTGCGGTGAGGTGAAAGCTTTAAGCGCGGTGTTGCTGCTTGTGTAACTGATGCGTTAAGGTGTTAGGCTTCGCCTCTAAGAGTGAAACGCGACTGCGCCTTGCAACGCTGCGAGGGAGTCCATAGAACGCCATCGCCCGTTCGGTCCTACGCTTTGATCGTAGGTAAATTGGTTTTTGAGGAAAGGAAATGTATTTGTCTCGCATATCTAGTGGACACGTAAACCTCGCCGTAACGGGAAGGGAGGAAGATGGGAGTGATCGAAGACACCGTAATCACTAGACGCGCCTTTGTTCATTCCAAGCCATCGAGCTGGCATGGCGGAGTGGTTAGCGTGCACGTCTCGCACTCCAGAGACCGGGGTTCGATTCCCGAACCCGACCAATTTCCTACTCGGTTTTATTTATTTATCTGGCCTGACTAAAAGGGTTAATTAGGCTAATTGGGTAATTAAGCAATTAACTAAACTCAGTCCCACTTACATGGAGCATCACTATACGATCCCTTTAATTGGTTGCATGGTTACTAGCCAAAGTGCAATTGGCCCCGTTTGAAATTCGCGCACTGTGTCGTCACGACCGTTTCGACCAAATTGAAAACCGTGACATTTCTGTGGTGGTGGAAAACATTTATGTACAGGTATAATACAGGAGGTTATGCATGAGCTGACCCAGAGGGGGCCAGCCCTTACAAATACTAGGTGGAGGTCCCTAGTTCGGGACCCCAGTGGCATCGGCCGCCGCCCAGGCTCGCGCGACCAAGGCCCGTTGGGCCTGCAGGCCAGAGCAGCCAAGCAGGGTCGCCTCCCAGTCCTCCCGGGTTGGGTTGGGTTGGGGTGAGGGGGGATAGCAGGGTTGGAGGGGCAGGCCCACACCATGTGGTAGATGTCCGAAGACTTCTCTTCACAGTGCGGACAGCTGCCCGAGAAAGAAGGGTCGAAGTGTTTCAGAGCTGCCGGGCACAGCAAAGTATTAGTATACAGGCGGAGCAGAAGCCGCTCCTCCGCCTTTGAGAGACCTTTACACGGGCGGGGATAAAGACCATGGCTAGATTGATAGAGTGAAACGATGTCTTTGAAGGTGTAAGCTGGAATAAATTCGAGTTCCTGATCGTCAGGGTCGGAGGGGGAATGTCCGGTGAGAGAGAGCGCGGGCGGCGGCGTCAGCTGCCTCATTTCCCTCAAGGCCCATGTGAGCGGGAGCCCAAACGATACGCCGGTGCGCGAGGTCACCGGTGTAGACGCTGTTTTGAAGAATGCGGTAGGCTAGATACGGTACCCAGCCCTGCTCGACGTTCCGACATGCCCCTCGCGAGTCGGAAATAATTGTTTTTGAGTTGGAATCAGATGCCGCCAACACAATGGCTACCTCCTCTGCGTGTGTTATGTCACGGGCTCGGAAAGTAAGGCCGTTCACTGTTTTGTATTGGTGGACGACTGCGGCTGTGCACCATCCCCCATGGTGGAGGCCGGAGGCATTCACGTAGAATACGCCGGGTTTCGATCCATAGTGGCGGGCCAGGGCTTCCGCCCGCGCCAGGCGCCGACCATTATGGTCCTCACGGTTCATGTTCGCGGGAAGAGGGCGCACGTGGAGGGCGCATCTCCACTGGGATGGAGTACGTACGCGCTCTTCCATGAGAGTGGTGTGTTGGATGTGTAGTCGGGCAAGGAGGCGGCGACCCGACGATGTCTTCGAGAGACGTGTGTATTGGTTAGTTAAGTGGGCTTCCCAGAGCTCCCGAAATGTGTTCACCATGCCTAGCCCCAGGAGGCGCTTGTTGGAGGTGGTCACGGGGAGGCCTAGAGCCCGCTTAACAATTTTGCGGAGGATGACTTCGAGTGAATCCTCGTCTTGCTTCCGCAGGTGGCGATATGGAGTCGAATATAGAATTCGACTGGTTACAAATGCATGCGCCAGCCGCAAGGCGTCCTTACATCGTAACCCCCCGCGCTTGTTAGAAACCCGGCGGACCAAGCGGCCCACCTGGTCCCCCACCTGACGGAGTTTGGCCAATGTTGTTTCTGACCGTCTGTCTTGATGTATAAAGAGCCCCAGTACCCGGACTTCGATATTTTCAGGGATTGGACCTGTCTCGAGAGACAATGAAATTTTGGCTGTGCACTTTGGTGAGGGGCATATGTGCACAAATTCAGACTTTTGGGTGGAGCATTGGAGGCCGCAGCGGCGAGCATAACGGTCCACTATGGTCGCCGCCTCCTGCAGGTTAGCCTCAATGTCTGCAAGAGAACCCTGCGTGGCCCACAGGGTGATGTCATCAGCGTACAGCGCATGCTGCACACCGGCGACAGCGCCCAGCTGGGCTGGTAGGCGCATCATAGCCAAATTGAATAAGAGGGGAGAGAGCACCGCGCCCTGGGGTGTACCCCTGGTTCCTAAATGAAAAGGGCCATGTTCTTTATCCTGGATCCGAATGTAAGATTATCTGTCGGTTAAAAATTGCCTAATGTATTGAAAGGCATTCCTGCCGCAGTTAGTTTGAGAGAGGTGGGTGAGAATGATCTCGTGGGTAACGTTGTCGAATGCACCCTTCAAATCCAAGCCGAGTACGACCTTGTCATTGTGAGGGCATTCCACGGGGTCGAGGACAGCCCAATTGAGTTGTAGCAGGACATCTTGTGCAGATCTGTGTGGGCGAAACCCGAACATGGTGTCTGCGAAAAGGTGTTTGGATTCCATGAACTCGGACAACCTGTCACGTACCATTGTCTCCATGAGTTTGCCCACACAGGAACTCAGAGAGATGGGGCTGAGGTTTTCCGTGTTGATGGCTTTGCCAGCTTTAGGAATGAAGGTGGCTAGGGCGGTCTTCCACTCGATGGGTAGTGGCACTTCCCCAAGCCAGATTGAGTTAATGTAATTCAATAAAGACAGGTATGCGGGGTGGGGAGGTTGGCTAACAATTTGACTGTAATTTTGTCCCGACCCGGAGAGGTGCCGCGTTTCATTTTTGCCAGGGCCGCCTTCAGGTCGTGGAGCTTGAACGGTTGATCCAGCTCAACGTTCTCAGAACCTGCATAAGAGTACGCCGGCCCGCGGGAGTCCTGGGTGGTGCACAAGTACTGGTCCCGGAGCTTGTGCGCCAATTGATTTGTGTTGCCCTGAAAGCTGTGTATTGCTCTTTGGAGGTGTTTTTGAGTTTCCGTGCGTATTGACAACTCCTGTTTACAACGATGAGGCATTAAAGGCTTCCGCCTTAGAAAAAAATTGGCGGGGGCTTAGCTTTGGTTAAGCACTGGTTGGTTGCGAAAGCAGGTGTTTTATACTGCATATGCAGCGCCTCTAGTGGGAAGAGCGCGGCGCGCTGTGCCAAGCGGCCGCCGTTGGCCGACGAGCCGAGTTGTCAGCCCGTCTCGCTTCTGGTATGACGTCACGCCAAACGTCACTAGCACCTATAGCGGGAGGAGCGCGGCGCGCCGTGCCAAGCGGCTGCCGTTACCCGACGAGCCGAGTTGGCAGCCCGTCTCTCGCGCCTGGTATGACGTCCCCCTGTGACGTCACTAGGTATGGTGTGACGTCAGGGGTCATTCTAAAGGTCAAACGTGCCAAGTGGCCGCCCCTACGCGCAAGGCGGTGCTTGGGAGTAGTATTGCTTTCGCAATAAAACGTAGCCAAGTCTCATCGACGGCGTCCCGAAACGCCGTAGGCTTATGCAAGTTCCCCAAAGAAGCCTCTCACATGCCACCTCCAAACTTGAAAGGGACGCAGTAGGCTTACGTTGGTGATCCAAGGGAAGTTCCCGTCAACAAGGACCCAACGTCTGACGGCTGCCACCGCCATGCTTGAATGACGCGACTTGCGCTGCGCTGTCTTCCTTTACACCTCGGTTTTCGGACACGTCCGCTCTCCGCTCCTCGTGCCGCCGCGTTCGTCGTTGTCGCCGCCTCGCACACACCATTCGCACGAGCACACGCGCAATGCTGGGCTGGCACGCGCGGCGGTCCGCTGTCCGACGCACCACTGTCGACACACAGCGTTCCGAAAATCCCCCGACGATTCAGTGTGTAGTACATCACAGAGAGTCTCTGCGTTTTGTGAGATTAGCGAGAGAACTGAGAACGTGATTACATTTTTCATCTCTTCTGAAAGTTGACAATTCACCATTCACCTCTCCCCTGTCATCCGTAGCTATAATGCGTAGATGTCATTGTAAGCGACGAACAGCCAAGCTTTCCTCACTGCCACCGAGCAAATTTTCGCAACTGCAATATAATCACCGATCAGTAGTTTTAATTCACTACAACGCTTACGACAACCTGCTTCAGTAGCTGCAATGACAACAAACGACGTATGGTCGGTTATGCTGCGGTTTGTTTCATGCCTCACGTGAACTAAACGCATCTTACACGTCGTAGCTATCGTTCGCTTGACGAAACCTAAGCCGAAACAGCATGAGAGAATAAATTCAATTATTAGTTATTTAGCGCATCATTTGAAAGAACACATGCAACTGAATGTAGACGCTTGATCTTGTTGGTTCATATTACAAGGGTAAAAGCGCAGCGCAAAAAAGGCGAGGACTCGGAAAGAGAGACAGCTGTGTGTGTCTGTCTTTCTGAGTCCTCTTCTTTTTTGTGCTACGCTTTTACCCATTTAACTAAAAATAGGACACTGTGGTCCTTAACAGCTCAATGAATTGCTAAAAAACACGAGGTTTACATCTCATTACTGTAAGGCCATACGCGGGGCCTTATGCTATATGCATGCTTAGATATTCTTACGGGAAAGAACGCACGGCGTACGGCCTTCCCCGGCTGTGTACCGTGCGCGGAAGAAGAAGAGGCGCGGAGGGAGCGCGGGGGAGCGAGAGCACGCAGAAGACGAAGAAGATTGAACGACGCCGGTCGGTGCTTCGGCTGCTCTTCGGTCCAGAGTGTGTTTTTTTCAGGACAAGCCTGTCGTCCCCCTACATATTTTTGGTGGCAGCCATGGGACTCGCTCGCTCATTATCGCAGCCTCGGTCGTCGCAGCCCAGTTCATCGCAGGCGCGGTCATCTGACACACGGCACTTGCAGCAAAGGCCAGCGCAGCCAACAACCATGGATTCGGGGCCCAAGAAGAAGAGCATACCTTTAGTCACCAATGAATGGAGGCTGTGGGGCCCCAAGGACATGGTGCGATGCCCGTTCGACCCGTCACACCAGGAGCTTCGATCCCAGCGGGCCAACCACATCCGCTTCTGCACGAACAGGATCAGCGGAAGGTGTAGGCGCCAGCGCGTGACAGCGGAGCCTCAGCTGCCGCCGCCTGACAAGAACTGGGAACCGAACATCGTCCCTGGCCAGCCAGGATATGTGCCACTGGCATCCTCGCAGCAACCAGTCTTTCGCGAGGTGAACAGCATGAGCCATTCGGAAAAGAAGCCGTACTACGCCGAACTGCTGAAGCAGTACAAAGGTGCTCGCGGGGAGACAAGCCAAGAAGACAAGGAGCCGAAGAAAGACGAAGGTGGTGCGTCCTCCTCGAATGAAACCGCAGACCATGCGTCCTCTCCCAAGCAAGTCGTCGTCTCCGCGTCGGCATGCGGCGTGCCGGCCAGCGCCGCCACAGCCATGGACGCGTGGCGCAGCAAAAAAAGGGAGGTGGACCGCAGCAACAGCACAATACGCCTGCTCCCACAGCAGCTCATCCAGCCGACACTGGTGGCCCCAGTTCATCCCCAGCAATCGATGGGAGACAGCGAGGAGGAACAGCTAGCCACGTCGCCCGAAGACGTCATCGCACTCAACAAGTTGCGGATGCTGCTAGAGACGATGGAGGTGGCCATTCATTACGACCTATACGCGGATGACGCATCATATCAGGCCGCCGGCAGGGGCTCGGCGATACCAAGGACCTCCGTGTACGGCTGGATCGTGTCGTTGGACGACCAAGAAGGCGTCTGCTGCCAGTCGCCGTGGGGCCGCGGCCGGCCTCTGTACTGAAGAGCGAGCGTCCTTCTCTTCATCCGGCTCCTGGCGGATTGTCCCCTTCGCAGCGCAGGTTGGCTTTGTTCAGAAGAAAAAGGAATCTAGCGAACACCGGCAAACAAAACTGTGTACAGGCAGAACTTGGCAAATATTGGACATCAGCAATATTGGATATCAGCGCACGATACACGGCCGACGTAGACCGTATGTTCTTTCCCGTAACTCTATATGCATGCTTACTGAGCATTGTACGTAATGTGCGTCATGCTGTACCCTCGCAGAAAATTAATTCCCAGGTATTTCTGAGCAGCGATATTTAGGCAATGCTGCAATACCGCTAGATATTAGCGAAAATTGAATTGCGCTTTATCAAAACGTTACGTGTGACACCGCGCAAATGCTGCGGGGACCTCTATGATTATGACTGCATTGATATTTCAGCTGGACCAGTATTTTACATATCTATTAATGGTTCACATTAGCTGCTATTATGCGCTGAATGTTTCTCTAATTTTTTATTAAAATATGTCATGAAATTCTTTTTCCATGGTTTTTTTCCGACTCAGCTGCGAGCAATGAACAACTTCATTTATCTCATGAGGACGACTTGATCGCAACTGTGGTAATTGGTAAATTGGTTTTTGTGGAAAGGAAATGACCCAATATCTGTCTCACATATCTTGGCGAACACCTGATTGGATTGGATTGTAAAACATTTATTGCGTCGAGAGCAGGTCGCGGAGACACGCTGTTGCGACTGAGAGAAGAATGAAAAGTGCACGGGCCTGCCAACTGGCTCCAGCCGAGCCACCACCGCTACAACGTGCAGATAGAGGAGAGTTAAAAGATCAGAGGAAAGAGAAAAAATTCGCTGTGGCTTAGTTTGGTTAAGCCCGGTATTTGCGAAAGCAATATCCGTACCTACGACATGGTACAGCTATAGTGCCTAGAATATACTGGCCAGTATTCTAGGCACTATAGTACAGCTGATAGTGTAGCTGGTGGTGGTGCTTGTGGTTAAACTTGTGGTGATGCATCGGTTATACAATCCAATCCAAACCAATCGAATCCAATCCAATCCAATCCAATCCAATGTGATCTACTCTAATCTAATGCAATCTAATCTAATCCAATCCAATCCAATCCAATCTAGTCCAGTCCAGTCCAGTCCAATCCAATCTAATCCAATCTAATCCAACTAATGCAATCAAGGTCAAATGAAGGTAAATGGTGGTCACCGCCGCGGCACGATGGTGGTCACCCTGCAAAGTGCAAGTAGTATTGCTTTCGCAATAAAAGGAAAGAAAAGACGCGCGTCGCAGCAACAACCACGTCCGCCGAAGCGGACGCTGGCTGGAAAAACAGATGTTGTTGTTGTGACTGAGAGAAGGATGAAAAGGAAATTGCACGGGCCTGCCTACTGGCTCGAGCCAAGCCACCACCGCTGCCACGTGCAGATAGAGGAGAGTTGAAAGATCAGAGGAAAGAGAAAAAGGAAAGAAAAGACACGCGTCGCAGCAACAACTGCGTCCGCCGGAGCGGACGCTGCTGAAAAAAACATAAGCGGCCGAAGCCGTGCTCGCCAAAGCGAGGACAGATCCTCACCACAGATAAGCGGCCACTAGATGGCCGCTAGCCCATTGGTAGCGGCGACCTCTGATTGCCCGTAGTTGAATCTTGGGGTCCGAGCTTACCAGCACGACCTCCCACCGCTCGAGAGAAGGGAGCTGTATCAACTCCGCCGGAGGCAGATCATTTGCGCAGTTCCGTAGAATGTGGTCGTTTGTGGCCCTTTCACCACATTTATGGCAGTTTGGATCGTACTGACCAGGGTACATGAGGGCAAGCACTGCCGGATTCAGAGGGGAGCGTGTTTGCAGACGCGGCCAGGTAACTTCCTGCGCTTTTGTTAACGATATGTGGGGAGTGGGATATGCGCGCCTCTCCAGCCTAAAGTGGTTGGTGATGTCATGAAATGAGATTAACCCGTACCTCGTGAAATTCGGGTCGAAGGGCGCGCCCACTGCCCGGTCGACGAAACCTCGATCTTGCGCGTGAGCCGCCTCGTTCCCCGGATTAGACGAGTGGGCTGGGACCCAGATCAATTCAACTTCTCTAATCGGAAGGGGGTATTTTGAAGGATGCGGAGTGCGGTAGATGTGATAAGACCCCTCGCGCAATTGCGAATGGCTGTTTTGGAGTCGCTGAATATAATATCAGCAGGCGTGTCCGCTATAGCTAAGGCTATTGCCGCTTCCTCCGCCATCTCGGAGGAGGTGGTTTCTATCTACGCGGCCGCCAACGGGGCGCCGTTCCCGTTCACCGCTACCCTTGCCAACGCTTTCCTCGGGGTTTGTCGGTATTCCGCTGCGTCCACGTACGCCACGTGGTCGTGTCGGCTGTATTTGTTGTGTAGTGCGCGAGCTCTCGCTGTGCGTCGGCCTTCTTGGTGCGTGGGGTGCATGTTCTTGGGTAGGAGTCTAATCAAAAGAGCTTTCTTGATGTGCGTCGGTAACTGCCTTTTCGAGTCCCTCTCCGAGAGCTGTTCGCACATCTTTAGTCTGTATAGGAGGTCCCTTCCCGCGCTCGTACGAGTAAGTAGTAGAGCTGTGAGAGGTGTGCCTCGCACAGCTCCGAGAGAGTGTTGTGAACCACAAGGGCCAGCAACCTTTCCGTGGACGTACTGTGCGGGAGCTCAAGGGCCGCATTGTATGCCTTCCGGATTGTATCGTCGACCTTGTTTCTTTCCGCCAGCTGCAGTTACAGGTAAGGGAGGGAGTAGACGATCCTGCTCAGCACGAAAGCCTGCACAAGTCGACATAGATCTTTCTATTTCATGCATAGTTTTTATGCGAAGCATACTAAAATAGCCCAACCCAGCTCCTCGAGCGCGGCGGTGTCGTTACCATTGACCTTTCGTGACCTCCATGTCATACCACGTGATGCGTGACGTCATAGCAGATGAAATACGGGGGCCCAACTCGCGCCGTCGCGCGAGGCGTCGTGATCAAGGATGACCACGTGGTGCGTGACGTCACAGCAGATGAGAAACGGGGGCCCAGCTCGCGCCGTCGCGCGAGGCGTCGCGACCAAGGAGGACCACGTGATGCGTGACGTAACGACATACGAGAAACGGGGCCCCAGCTCGCGCCGTCGCGCGAGGCGTCGCGACCAATGTGTTTCCTGCTTCTGCCGCTAGGTGCGCTGTAGTGAACACGTGATGCTGGAGCGGCGGTATACAAGGGGGGGCGCCTGCCTCTGCTAGGCGTACACGGGATAGAGATGCCTCCTGGAGACAGGGCTGCTCGTTGGAATGAGAAGCAAAAGTTGCGGCGTGCTACAGAGACTGATGAAGAGCGTGAAGAACGTCTAGCCAAGCGGCGTGCTCGATATGCAACTCGGCGACAATATGCTTCGCATCTGAAGGCTTAACCTAAGCTAAGCCTCAGCCATTTTTTGCTGGAGATCCGTCTGATTAGCCGGATTGTAGTGATTGACCGTGACAGTGAGTCTGTTGATTGTTTCGGTGTTTTTGCGATTGTTCTGTATGTACAAGCCCAGTATGCGTATGGTTCGGACCTCCTTGACTGGAAGTTATCGCACATATACATTCAGAGGGGTCGGCGGGGTCAGGTTTACGTTTCTACCGCGTGGCTTGGTCCTAAGAACCAGCAGTTCCGACTACAAAAGTGAGCATTCAAGGCCCGCTCCCGACGCGTAAGTTTCAATTGTGCCAACTGCCTGCTGCAGGGTATCTTCTATTTGGCCGTCATTCCCAGCAGCTACCCACAGGGTAATGTCATCCGCGTATAAGGTGTGCTGCAGCCCCGGCAAGGCGGCGAGTTTGGGGGGTAGTGTAATGAGTGCAAGGTTAAAGAGGAAAGGCGAGAGCACTGAGCCTTGTGGCGTGCCTCGGCTGCCAAGAAGAATGGGCTCCGATTTGAGGCCACCTAATGCAAGCTCTGCGGTCCGCTCAGATAGGAATGATCGGACGTAATTGAATGTCCGTTCTGTCGGGTCTATTAAGGCGAATGCCTTTAATGGCTCATGCTCGCGGCGTCCGTTCATGCTCGCGGTGTCCGTCCATGCTCGCGGTGTCCGTCCGTGCTCGCGGCGTCCGTTCATGCTCGGGGTGTCCGTCCATGCTCGCGGTGTCCGTCCGTGCTCGCGGCGTCCGTTCATGCTCGCGGTGTCCGTCCATGCTCGCGGTGCCCGTCCGTGCTCGCGGCGTCCGTTCATGCTCGCGGTGTCCGTCCATGCTCGCGGTGTCCGTCCGTGCTCGCGGCGTCCGTTCATGCTCGGGGTGTCCGTCCATGCTCGCGGTGTCCGTCCGTGCTCGCGGCGTCCGTTCATGCTCGGGTTGTCCGTCCATGCTCGCGGTGTCCGTCCATGCTCGCGGCGTCCGTTCATGCTCGCGGTGTCCGTCCTTGCGCTGGAATTGTGCCAACTGTGGCCTCTCCTTCGCGCAGCGGCGCAACCTCCTCCATAACTTCCTTTCCTCAAATTCATTTTCTTCACTACGGCCCCTCTTTGTCTTTCTTCTTTCACTCCCACTGTCTGCCTTCCTGTACGGTGCGGTTCGGGTGTCCACCGCGACGGTTGCTAGGCAACGGCTCTTCGCAACAACAACACAAAAGCGCGATTCAGGCGTCCACTGACCCAGGGAGCCAGTTATGAGCTCTTCCTCTCCTTAAATGATAGCAGTGTTAAACGTCAACGCCAACAACAGTGAACACAATGAACGCCGAACGGACAACGGCGACGGTGACGCCGCGAACCGGGTGCCAAAGAGCTCGCTCTAAAACACTGCAATCAAAATAGAGACCGCAAACACCAAAGACAATAAAATTGGCGGGGGCTTAGCTTTGAGTTAAGCCTGGTAGGTTGCGAAAGCATAAGCGCAGCGCCTCTAACAAAAGGAACGCAGTGCGCCGCGTCTACAGGTCACGCGTGGCTACCGGCCGCCGCATCGCGACGACTCGACTTGGTAGCCCATCTCTCACCCTGGAATGACGTCACGCTATGATGTCACTAGGTATGGCATGACGTCAGAGGTTATTCTAATGATCACAAACTACATGTAGGACAAGGGATATTACCCTGATGCCATGTTTGGCTTCAGAAGGGGACTGTCCACGCAAGACGTACTCCTACAATTAAAGGAGGACGTCCTAAGTGAAATACCAAGAAGCGGCGAACACACAGCGCTAGTGCTCGACATAAAGGGAGCCTTCGATAACGTGGGATATGCGGCCATCATGGAAGGTCTTATAGCGCCCGGCGACGCTATAAAGCGCAGGCGCTGAGATCGGCGTTACCAGCCCGCGATAGAGGTAAATAAAGATGGACAGCGCGTGCTCGGAGCGCACGCCCGGCACGGGCTGTTCGGAACTAGAAGCCTGCCACGCTGGTCATCTTGCTCTGGTGCTCCGCTGCGACCCCGCAAATCATCAACAGTCTCAATATCATAAACTCACAATAACAATAACACAACCTCACTATAGTGACGGACTCCAAACAAGCATGTAGAAACTACACAAGAGGCAGGATCGACAGCATCGCCAATCATACTCTACACACGACGAGAAGACACAAAAACACTAAACATAGTATAGTGTGGGTTCCCGGACATGAGGGGATGAGGGGTAACTTGGCAGCAGACGAGTTAGCTCGAGGGTACGTCAACCGACAGACTCAACACTTTGCCCCACAGGCACCTTTGACCCAGTTACCCCCACGTACTCAGATATACTCGACCATTACAGGGGTCAGCAGAAACGCTACCCAGCCCCACACAAAAGGCTCACCAAAGAGGAGGCGGTAGGCTGGCGCAGACTACAAGCAGGTACCTACCCACACCTGCACAAACTACACAAGATTTTTCCTACACAATATGCAGATCAATGTCCGTGGTGTCAGGGTAAACCTACACTAGCGTATGTCACATGAACCTGCCCTAAGGCAGACTTAGAGCCAAGAATAAACAACCCGAGTATGATGCAGTGGGAGCACTTTCTGGCCAGCGAGACGAGGAAGCGCAACGATTTCTTGTGCGTCCAGCCACGATGGCACCAGTCAAGTGCGGCATTCTGGACCAAGGATCGACCACGGCGCCCAGTGACCGTAAGGGTGAAGAACACCTGAAATTTATTAACAATAAAGTTTTTTCCATCCATCCAAATGTCACGCGTGGCTACCGGCCGCCGCTGCGCGACGACTCGACTTGGTAGCCCATCTCTCACCCTGTATGACGTCCCGCTATGACGTCACTAGGCATGGCATGACGTCAGAGGTCATTCTAAATGTCACACGTGGCTACCGGCCGCCGTTGCGCGACGACTCGACTTAGTAGCCCATCTCTCACCCTGTATGACGTCCCGCTATGACGTCACTAGGCATGGCATGACGTTAGAGCTAAATGTCACACGTGGCTACCGGCCGCCGTTGCGCGACGACTCGACTTGGTAGCCTATCTCTCACCCTGTATGACGTCCCGCTATAACGACACTAGGCATGGCATGACGTCAGAGGTCATTCTAAATGTCACATGTGGCTACCGGCCGCCGTTGTGCGACGACTCGACTTGGTAGCCCATCTCTCACCCTGTATGACGTCCCGCTATGACGTCACTAGGCATGGCATGACGTCAGAGGTCATTCTAAATGTCACACGTGGCTACCGGCCGCCGTTGCGCGACGACTCGACTTCGTAGCCCATCTCTCACCCTGTATGACGTCCCGCTATGACGTCACTAGGCATGGCATGACGTCAGAGGTCATTTTAAATGTCACGCGTGGCTACCGGCCGCCGTTGCGCGACGACTCGACTTGGTAGCCCATCTCTCACCCTGGTATGACGTCAGAGGTCATTCTAAAGGTCAAACGTGGCTACCGGCCACCGCTACGCGAAAAGCCGTTCATGAGCGTAGTATTGCTTTCGCAATAAAATAAAAAAGAAAAGATTGAGTGACAACGGGGCCCTTCCGTCTTCGGCTGGTGCGGGAGGTAAGCCGGTTGGACAAGCCAGCTCCCTCTCTGGAGCAGGACAGAAAAGACAGCCGGAAAAGCGTGCAGTGACTATTACAAATGGAGTGACACCTTTCTCAAGGAACGCCTGGAACGTAGCGGTTTCCTGCAGTGACCCCACCACGCCTTCACTAACTGCGGAATGTCATAACACATTTAGTTGCTTTAAACTTGAGGATGAGGCATTGAGGCCTACACGTGAAGAAAGACATAAGCGCTCTACTGCTGGAGACCTCAAAGCTAGAAGAAGCGATACCTGCTTCTGAGTTACCTTTATGTCGGCTTTCGATCGAGTAGAAGCACGTCTCAAAGCATGCCGTTGCCTCATTCCCTTTCTATATAGATTTGAATGGCATTTCTACCTTGTAAGGCAGAGTAACGTGAAATCATGATCTTAGCGATGCAGTTGATGATAGGATTTTTTTATATATTTTCTTTTCCCCAATAGTAACCGCAATCTCTTTCACTTTTTTCTTCCTCCTAAAGGAAAGGCACGGACATTGCCTGAAGGTACACGGCGAATCAAAACTTTATCACAGAATAACCCATTTCTTTTTGTAGAAGGTTTCCGCTTTTCTATTAAATGTTTTCTCTTTGCTATCTATTCTCTCTTTTTCTGGCGCTTAATGGCCATAATTTATGGCATGCACAAAATACAAAAAAGTACTGAGGAAGTAAGTACTGCATCGCCTGCGTAAACTCAGCGGCCATACCTTAGAGTGAAACATTAAATTTCAGAAATCTTATTCTTCAGAAAACATCAGACAAGGTCAAGAGTTGCGTTTAATGGTGCGCCAAGCATCCTTTCCAAAGTCGTTCTTATCATAACTGTGATTCCGTGTCTCCTCTGTCTGCATTTATAATCAAGAATGCCGAACTATGATCATATTCATGTTTTGTTGTAAAACTATTGAGGCCATACAAGTTCATCGAAACCGTTCTCATCGACAAAGAGATACGTTCTGTACGACCAAAAGTCAAGGGCAGTCCCTATGCTGCCTGCAGCTATCCATCCCAAGGCATGAGGCACCCGCTCTCACGGCTGCGCCGGCCATTCGTTGCCATGGTAACGTCAGCTTGTATTAGGTTTCGACACGGCGAGTTACGGAAAGTGGAAAGCGTCTGGAGTCAAAAAAGTTACAAATGCAAGAAACCGGTAATTAGGTCTTCCTAAGCCGATAATTGAGTTCTACTAATAGCTTCCTGTCTGATGGTTTCCTATCGGTCTCCAAAGCGGTCGCCCGAACGCGAGCTTCCCGTGCGCACAATAAGGCAGCTGCCACATGATAAAAGTTAGAAGAGAGACGGGAAGAGAACATATTCCTTGTTCCTAGGTTTTACGCTTCGTTAGTGAGTTATCAGCGTTCCCTTTTGTCCTAATCTTTATATTTTTTTTGGTCAGCCTCCTATCGCTTACCGCCCCAGTGCTCTCTCGCACAAACTTCATCCTCACTGGAAAGCCCTCGTCATGCTTATTTCTTTTTCACTACGTACTATCCCCTCTTCCATTGATGCTATTCCTATTTTTGCTTCCATTGCAGGATTTCCGCGTACCGCCTTTTGTCTCTTCATTTCCTTTTTTTACTATCTCCGCATTGTTCTCGTTCGCAAAGATTCATTTTTTTCGTACTCTGATATGATCTTGAGGCTACTTTTTGTGAGCGCAGTTCCCATCTCTGCGTGCGGTCTTTTTCATGAGGCACTACCACAAAAGCTCATTATGAAGCGCTGTTAGGCAGGTTGTAGAGAAACGAGGAGGGCCTTTCTCATAGCAGCCCACCATAGCTGCACTGCGCTCTAATCAGACGTTATTCGATAACTGCCTATCGGCCCATGCATGATCTTGATTGGAAATGCTGGACGGAAGAGCGCGGCCCGGTGCGTTTCGTCGTACCCTATTAGTGCTGCCGCTCTAGTCACACAGCGTAATCGAAAGGCGTCTGCTATAATGTGAGCTCACACACTGACATTGTACCTTTTACGGGCACGTATGAAGAAGCCGTAGTTAGTCGGTGATGCCAATATGGTCCTGCAGCGTTTTCGGAGACAGGCTGGATATCGTGTGACGCCATCGAGTGACGTGGCCGCCTTCTGATGGATGCGCCTCATCACCACCCATCAGCTGGCTTTCCCGTGCGACCACGGCTTGATGAACACGAAAACACCAAAACGTCGTGCGACACTCAGCTGATCAAGTGAATGTATGCCCTCTAATCAATCTATCAGCCCACACGGCGTGATTGGCGAAGAAGGCCCACGATTAGCAGGTTTGATAAATACATGACACTGCGAATGAATGGAGGTCATAGTTAAGGAAAACGGGGATAAAGATTAATGCGAATACGCGTTTGATTAGCGTCCGATCAGTCCCAAGTAGACGTCCACAGCAGCCAAAGGTTCCGAGTAACCATGCCAAATTTTTTAAGGTTCTGGGTGGGGACATTGAAGGCCAGTGCCACGAGAGCTTTGCTTCACCAAACGACTCGCTTGGAGGCAGGCTGAGTGCAGTTTGTACCGACTACAGCAGCAGTAGGGTTGCACGCAGACTGTTACACAACTCTGGCAGTGCTCTGCCACTAACACAAGATCTAATGTTATGATTTCAGCCCATTTCAAATAGAATAACCCATTGCACAATTCTACCAATGAACTTCGCAATTATCGTATGGTCATCCAGGAAAAATAAATCTGCCTACTGTCTCAAATCCAGAAGCTTAAGAAGGCTGACAGGGCAAAAAAAAAAAAAAATTCCTTACGTAGATAGAAGTACAGCTGCATGTGTTTCCCTTTTATTTCTGTTCTTTTTAACCTACCACACCAGCATGAAGAGAAAGCAAAAGCCCTTAAATTTTGAGTCCTACATACCTGCTTCCCATTCAGTGGGTGCCCTTCAGCTCATTTAAATGTAGCCAATATGCATCCATATCTTCTGCCAGTTATTTTCAGAAGCACCACTGCGCCTGAGGGCAATGTGTAAACTAAATTGTATACGTCGTTTGCCTAAAAGTGCCGTGGGTTCCTGTCCTATTCTAATTCAGATAATCCGAGTGCCTTTATGTGTTTTCAGCCTATGCAGAGTTCGAGCACTCAGTTGGCAAAGACCTCTCCTGAGCTGCATGCGATTTCGAAGTCAATGTCTGACTTCTTTCAACGACCTCTTCCCTGGTCGGTCCTACCTCCGTCCTACGTTTTTTCATACGTTCTTCCCGAGCTGTTTCCTTTTTTTTTGCTTTCCACCGCGTTATGTCTCGTCAACCACAAGAGTCGGGACGACCAACTCCCTCTGCGTCCTGCGTCGAAGTTGTGCTCGCAACCAGAGAACAGGTGAGTGCCCCCTTATCCAAACAGAAAAGCCCTACCGCCTTTCATCCAGTAATTGGATCTCATTTATGGGAGGCGCACCTTCCTCCCACGGGGCGCGTCGCTCTCTTAGCGCCACTCGAGGTCGCTGCTGACGTCGTTAGGATCCTCTTCTCTGCAGTGCGTCGTTAGGGTGCACTTGTACGCATTGCTTGCGGTGCGAGCAGCACGCCAAGCTCTTCGGGATCCCAACTCCATCTCATTCGCTTACGAGACACAAGAAAGAAAACGGCAACCTTGACAAGCCGTGAACGTCTAAACTCCACGTTGACATGACACCGATATTTCAGTCCATTAGGAACAGGTGACTGGGCGTTCATGTTTCATCGGTACCATGTTGTTTTCTTCGTTTGTTCTTGCCATTGAGCTTTGCTACTGTTACTAAAGATGGCCTCCTTCCATCTCTATCTCTCTGTCTTTGTAATATTTCATGTGCCCTTCCCGATCGCCTTATTCTCTTACCTACTTAAATCTCCCATGAGTCGTGCTGTTCGGTGCGTTAATGGGCCTCAGTTTGATGCACCCATGGGCAAGTCTTAATCGGTTCTCTCTTCTTTGTCACGTGGTAAAAGCAGTTATATGACTGCATGGATTCGTTATTTGGAATAGTGTACATTTCGACGCAGTTCGCCAAGTTTCTTAGATTTAATCAGTGCGACGTGAAAAAATGTACACCTGAAAACTCGTTAAGTTGGATTCTTCGCGTTGCACATTAATAAAATGGCGTCTCACGAAGTTTTAATCGAGCAAATATAAACGCAGTTAACGTTTTTTTGTGATGTAGAAGAAGTTGAAGCTGCTACTTCGATGAACCTACCACGCCGAGCGACGTCATTTTATAATGGGCGAAGAGGGAAAGCCAACTCAACCCCTCTTTCAAAAGACCCATGTGAGGCCCAGGTAACTCTCCCCGAGAAACCTCTCGCGACCAGTCATTAATTTAACTGCCACCTTTCACGGTGGGCAGCTTGCTTACAATCCGGTGGGCAGGTTGTGACGACTTCACAAGGTCACGTTATCTGGGTGGCAGGTGGGCCACGTGAGTTTTCGTTCACAATCCCGACAACGCTGACGTCGAATTTTCTGCAGAAAGGAAGCCTTAACGTGATCGCGTTAATGAGTTCTCTGGTAAGTTTTTTATTGCGAAAGCAATACTACTTGCACTTTCACGCCTTTGCCGTGCCGCGGCGGTGACCACCATTGACCTTTAGTTGAACCCCGTGTGACGTCATGCGCGACGAAACGCCGAAGAGCTGAGCGACCATCTCGCGCCGTCGAAAGAAGCGGCGGTGGCCACCACCGGCGCCTAACTCCCGCGCTCTCCACTAGGAGCGCAACAGGTGTTGTGACGTCACGCCGAAGAGCTGAGGGCCCAACTCGCGCCGTCAGCAAGCAGTAGCAGTGCCAGCCACCGGCGGCTTAACATCTGCTTCGCGAAGATGCCGCCTAGCGATAAGGCAGCTCGTCGTAACGAACGGAGGAAACGACAGCGAGCTACAGAGACGGAGGAAGAGCGTGAAAGAAGACTCTCTAAGCGACGTGCCCACTATGCAGCTCGGCGAGAACGTGCAAGCTCTTCACGTTCAAGGCTACATACACCAATTTCTGGGGGTGGTTAGATGCATACTCATCTGCATTACATCTAATTGCGTGCGCAATTGCAGTAAGGCGCAATTGCTTTCGCAGTTTCCAGGCTTAACCAAGTTGAGCCACAGCCATTTTTCGCAGCCCACATCTCATGCAAAACCCCATACCATGAAGTCTGAGGTTCGTGTCAAAAACCGCGCAAGACGGGAACAAACAGATACACTACACTAGCAGGACTGGAACTTGGAACACTTCGATTCACACAGAATGAGTACCCCAATCCTCCGAATGGCGAGCTCTTCTATTTTCGGTGCCTGCTACCACTGAAGGGTATAGCGGCTTTTCAGTACTCGCATGCTATAAATCTCGACGTTTGAAAGGTTTCAGAGCAGCGCCGTGATAACGATACAAATTTCTTAGCAAGGTCTTTTCTTGGATGAATTGCGTCGCGTAGTTTTTATATGATGCGCCTGATGTAACGTTGGAAGAATGGGAAGGGGCACCTTTTTTACATGTCGAAGTCTCAGTGTCTGCGTAGATGGCGAGAATAAGCCGCGTAATACGGTTACAGGACTGCTATATTTATACTGAGTGCTGGTGCGCCAATTTGGATTACTGGATGTTTAGGGGTTGCCGCTTACACAGCCTCTTCAATCCGTGCCGAGGTTGTGGATCGGAAGTGGTGACTGAAGACCAGCGAGGCTCGATAAAGGAGACTTCATTAGAAGATTACATCAAGGTATGAGAAGGAACACACTTTTTCTTTCATTTATTCTCTAAAACTACAAAAAATTATAGAAAATGGACTGCCGAAAAAACAGGCTTAGTAGCCTCCGTCTTCAAAGAGAGGACCCCCGGTAGCCGGAGAGTCTACAGAGAAACAAAGCTATGGCCCTCTCCGGGCTTCAGAAAGCAGAGGGAATGTAAGCCTCACAGAAGAAAGGAACTGGCGATGGTCTGGTTGGAGAGAATATTTGACTTGCAGTTATGACACTCAGTGCAAGATACGTCCCTACTTTCCTTTACTATGGCTCCCTGATCTGTCAACCATACAGTGAGATTTACCAAAACAGAATTTTTGTGATGGAGCTATAGATGGGGCGTGTTTATTTGTGATGTTTGGCTGTACAGGAGCATATACGAAAAGCAGGGGCTCAAAAAATGCAGGTTATTACATGTATCTTAAAACCATATCTTTATCATGCAGTGTTTTGAAAGAGACGCCTTGAGGTGTAACGTCGCGGATGTGTACAGTGATAAGTCATACGTTACGCCTTTACCTGCACCTTCCCAACACTTCTACTCTTTCCTGCCGTTGAAAGAAAGCACTTACTGTGAAGGAGATGAAACTAGACAAAGATACGCCATCCTTCTTTCATTTCACTGACACTTTCTCTTCATTTCTTGTAACCCCTCTTCACCGGTGATGTCGTCATTTGCGCTCGGAAGCACGCTTAGCATATAGCGTTCACCGAGGTCCAGCTCAGTAACAATGCAGAAATGTGCAGCCCATAAACACGTAAACAAAATCAGCCTCTCGGAACGACGCGTTTCAAGCGCGAATGCTTCCACGTCGCCATTGGAGCATGAACATGTGTGTCAGGAACGCGCACCACCCAGTTTAAATGCTGTCATTTTCTACACGTTTCAAATAAAATCCCTGCAATCAAACGAAGAAAATATCAAATAGAGGTATTTTCTGTGGTATAAGATTAACGTTTTGCGCGCATTAGCTTCACCTATAAGTTTGGTTCCGCTAAAGCGCACTGTTGTTGATCTCGGTGACAACATCTGCACAATGTGAGCTTCGAGCACGTGTACATACTGCTTAAAAGGTCACCTTCCGTTCATGTCGATGACGTTCTGTAGCACTTGCGTCGTTAAAATTTTTATTAGTAGGTTGAAACCTACAAGTCAGTGTACGCTATTTAATTCGCAGTTCGTAGCAAATGTTGCTGTTCTGCATATTGAATCTCTAAAGCTGATGTGTGTACTAAGAAGAAATTTAATAATTATTCCTTCAAAACCTGCAAGTGGAAAGCAGGACAAATATATAGTGACGGTTTATGAATGTCGCACCTGCAAAAAGTGCTCGCAGACCGAATAATGTGCAGAAGTTTGAAAGGACGGTAAATTTGTTTGGCCCGAGAACCTCGCGTAATTGAGAACGTTGCTCACATGGAAGCATACATTTTGTGCAAACTCCTTCCCGCGTGCAGTAGAACGTTATCACTCCAAACGAGGAGCGCACAAGGCATGCAGTTGACAGAGCAGACCGCGAGTAAATGAACGCGGGAACGAGACGGAAACTCCATCTCTTCTCGCAGGCGCCGCCTTTCGCAAGATATCGATTGGTCCCGTAATTACGGCGATATCCGTCACGACCACTGCGACGATCGAGCGGGCAGGTGGCGGCACGCGAGGAGCACCGCACGCGTGGTTCTTCCGCCGCATACGCGAATCCTCAAATCAACGGCCGCTTCGATATATCCGCCTCTTTTTTTTTTTTTTTCAATCCCCGAACTTTTTGCAGTGTGAGCTCCCGTTTAATTTTCCACTGAACCAAACAGCTCCGCCGTTCGAGTGCTGTGCAGCCTCCCTCTGTCGGCAGCCGCGCTCACTCCGATAATTAAACCAGGACGCGCGTGCCCTATCGCCGGTTGAACCGTGTTTACCTTACGAGATTATTGCGCCCGGCTTTGCCAGCGCTTAAAAGGTCTGTTATTATTATAAATACTCGTCCCGGCCGTTCGTTTTTCTTTTTTTTTTAACATTATATTCTAGCATGTTCCTAAACTTTTGATGTTGCTTCCTTGGCAGCGAGCGCATTACGTAGTTCCAAATGCAGCCACTTGAGCATGCCCCCCCCACCCCCCCCCCCCTGCATTTCGTCGCCACAGAGGAAAAGCTGTCATTTCTTTCTCCGATTAGAAGTGGCGGGCGGAAAATGTCTGTTTTGACCCTTTGGCGATTCCCGGTTTGCGTCCTCGGCATTTTCGTCATTCCTCCTTTTTACAAACTTCATATGACGAGAGAGGCTTAATGTAACAATGCGACCCTTGGCACACAAATTGCGTGTACACTTGGTATTGGAAGGGATACCCTTTAGAATTTGTCCCTCTGCGTCGGCGGACGTTTGACGGCAGTTACAGCCGTATTCATGACTGTTACTTTTTCATTAAATTTTTAGACCTCATTCACGAGTACCCGGTTTCAGGGATGAGGTAAAATATTAAATTTTTTCCTGAATTAATTAGGATGAAAAGGCGTCGTGCGCACGCGATGTTTGTGTCTTCGAAGTTTGAAGTTTGAGGTTTTTTTTTCGTTCTGAAAGAGAAAGAGGGAGCCGAGACAAAAGGCCAACTACCCTGACGAGGCCCCGGCACGTATAACAAGGGCAGCGGTGCACAACAAATGCAGAAATTTTAAAAGGGATGTTGAGATTATTTGCACGAAAGCAAGGAAACAAGCACTGCAACATAAACATTGGCAACAGAACGCAATACACGCGAAACTACAATGAAGCTAAATACTCACACTAATGGCACTTCTTTGCTCGTAATAAATAGAAATTGTGTGACAGCACTAGACGTCGTTTTCACATTCATTCAAATTCACATTCACTTTATTCCACATTTCTCCTGGTACAGAAAAAAATGTGAGGGCAAGGACTAAAAGCTGCTAGTTAAGCAGCTTGACTAAGGCCCTTGCCCCCTTTGATGGCAGCGTACAGCGGTTTCAAATCACACAAAAAATTACACACAATGTTTCGATTAGTTTCTGCAGAAGGTCTTGCACTACAGCACAAAATACGATGAAATAATATTTTACGCGCGAGCACCAGAAAGCATTATACCTAGTCAGCACGCACGCACGCACGCACACACACACACACACACACACACACACACACACACACACACACACACACACACACACACACACACACACACACACACACACACACACGCACGCACACACACACACACACACACACACACACACACACACACACACACACACACACACACACACACACACACACACACACACACACACACACACACACACACACACACACAGACACACACACACACACACACACACACACGCATAAAAAACTCTATACACAAAAATTTATACAACATGTACGTCAAAAATGAAATCTGAAACTTAGGCAAATGTATTTATACGGAAATGTTTCTTTAATTACAACATGGAAATGCCAGTCCTTAATCTATTGCTTCATACTGTTAGATTCCAAAAATATTTATCGAGTGCTTGTCTTGACACTGTTCTTATGTCCATGTCTGTGTCTTGAAGTGTGTTTAATGATACTGGCAAGCGATGTTCCTTGAAAGGCTGCGACAAACTTCATTAATTAAAAGCGAAGGAAAAGAAAGCTTTCAGTTTTCGAAGTTCTTTGTTAAAAGTTAATGGCTCGATGTTAAAAGACTATAGACACCCAGTTTTTGATTGGTTGGTTTATGGGGTTTAACGTCCCAAAGCGACTAAGGCTATGAGAGACGCCGCAGTGGAGGGCTCCGGAAATTTGATTGCGTGTTTTCTTCCTTGGAATGGTGCGTAAGACAATGTTTTACATGGATCACCAAGTGTAATCCACCTATCAGGGGTTAAAATTTATTATTGGACTTTTTCTCTCATGCTATTTGGTTTCAGTTTCAACGGCTCAATGGTGTATATAAAGTTTACGTTAAGCTTAGCAGACGCGAAATTTTAAAAAAAAGTTAGCAATGGGCTAGCTCATTCAAGGTTTCAAATCACTCTTGTCCTTACTTCAGCCTGCTCCAACACACGGGCAGCGATCAAACAAGCAGATAAAGTGTCACGGTTCTGCCTGCCTAATGTGACCTAAATTTTTTTGGCTGCTGAAGCCGAAACAACATTACAAAAAAATTGAATTGTGTAATATACGCAGGACGCAGTTGAACTAAATGTGGTGATCTATTTTTAGTCTGGGAGCCTGCTATTAACACTTCTCATAAAAAGAAATCGAATTTGAATAGATTTGATAAAAACTGAATCGAATAGTGATGAATCCAATTAAATGGAAACTGAATATTTTTACAACCATTCGCTACTTCATGATCCATTCGTACAAAACAAAGAACCATGTGTAAGAGTGAAGCGCTTGTTGCTGCGCTTGTGGCTGCTCTGCACTACGGCGTTGTTTCATATTGTGTTATAGCTATAGCTTACAAAAGACGCAACAACGATATCGAGTAGGGGCTACGCAACACGAAGACGTTACATTTACAATATGACCGCAGTGTTGTACGAAGAGGAAAACTATACGTATACGATACTTTTCATATACGTATAATAAAACTACATACACAAAACTAAAGCTACTATGTATAGGAAAACACTCAAAAGTGAGAAATATCACCTGATTGCATTGATAGCAGACAAAAAGAAAACATTTTAAAACTTCCATACACTGAGCTTTTAAACTTGTTTCACCCAAATCCAGATAAAATTTTCGGCTTTACCGTATTTTTCATTTCTAGAGAACATGTTGCTGAATACTCCACAAGACCCGGCTATTCGACAGATGGAGCCCCTCTGAAGCGTTGCGACCTTACCAAAGGAAACGGTATCCGAAACAGCACAAACCGCCCAATCGCAAAAGTTCTTGCGCCTTTTACAAAAATTTATGTTCACCTTGGGCGTCCGCTCTCCTATAGCAGTACTGCTAGCTTTCTTCGCTTACTGGTGACCCACCTAAACTCGGCTTTTTAAAACCATGAAGGGTACAACCATATTTTGGGGGCAGGTTTTTTCAACTCCTATTCCCCCCTTTTTCCCAAAATCCTTGATACCTGAAGCCGCAACAGCAGTCAGGCACGAACGCTTCTTCCTCTTGACTCACGACCGTCAGATGAGCGCTGAGAACGTGCCTTCTCTTCGTCGAGAATATAACCGTTCGTAGTGCGGTTAGGACAATAAATAAAAAGTTAATAAGAACCACAGCAGCCACATCTAGGCAGCCATGCTGACCACGTCCACCGCGAGGAGAGTGAGTGCACACGTTCCCCAGTGAGGGTAAAAGTCGAAGGAGGGCAGAGGAGGCTCCGTTTCCCCCTCATGAATTCTGATATTTTTACCCCTACTTACATTTTGTGGGCCTCTAGCAGTACGCTACGTCACTTCTGATCGCCGCTTACTATAAACGCGAGTGGCCCCAGGAAATGCGTCTGAGTTCCATTATTTCCGTATCAACGGATGCTGGCAACTTCCTACGAGTGTCGTCGTTGCCATCTACGCTGCAACGCGTCCTGAAAAAAAAAAAAAGACCTGATATTATGATGTTTCGTAATTTTTTCCCCGTTTGTTCTCAAGCGACATATTTCTGAAAGCCGAGGCAATCTAGAATGCTTATTCTCTTTACTCTGGTCACGCCATGAATGCTGGAATTTAGTGCTACTGCCGAGGCCATTATTTGCGGCCCTCTTCCTTCTTATCTTTTTTTCCCTCTTATTGCTGGTCCTTGTCGTTGTAACCAAGAGCCAGGAGTATTTCTCCAAATACCTATAGCATTTGTTTACTGTAGTATGGTTTTTTCCGCTGATAAATGAGAAAGAAAGAACGATACTGCCTAGCCAAAGTATATTTAAGCATGGTATCGTCCACATGCCGCGAAGCACAGTACAAGGGGCGAACAGCGGCACAGAGAGGGCATTTTTCCTGGCTGCCCCTTCCCTTTGTCTGAAGTCCTGCACTACGCGTTTTCCTTTAAGGAATACTTACGTTCCCCCCGCTTTCCACACTCCCACTTGGGCGAATACAGTGAGAAATTTGTCTGTAAATGTCTTACACAGAAAGCCAACTTTATGCTAATCCTAGGCTTTCTGTAGAACAGGAAGAAATGCGGAACCAGGTAGTGGAACTGGCGCACGCTTTTAAAGTCCGTGAGCGCATTCTGCAGCTAGTTCCTAGTAATTACAGAACTCCCCCTGGTCGTATTCCGTGGTCCACCTAGTGCCGCATTGGGAAGCCTTAAAAGTCAGCTTTACAGCCGAGATCTTCAGAAACCAAAGCCGTATGCACAGCTCGTGCATGCGGCTGTGCAAGCGCCACATGCACGTGCGCCACAAGAACAAGGGCCTTCAACGGAGCTCCTTCAATGGAGAGGCGCTAAGTGCGTGCTCTCCCCTCCGACGCCACTCCGACCTCCGAGAGGAGCAGCAGCAGCTACGAGAACATACCGGCTGCTCCGTTAATTACGATGCCTTGGCCTGAATGCCTTGCCGGGCTACGGGGCGCTTCGTTGCCATGGCGACACGGTTTAGGCGACCAGTATGTGGGCCCTCCCCTCGGGAGTACTATCGCGGGTAGCGCAGTCTCGGGAGGCAGTGGTGCTCTATATATGGAACCGGCTTGCACTCGACGGCTACGGCCCTGGCTACCACGCTAAGCAGAACACCCATCTACGGCCCGGTTTTCTCTGGCCACAAGGAAAGGTGCCCTCTGAGAATAAAGCCAGCAGCTTGCGTGCGTTTGAGTTCTGTTAACTCGAACCACAGGGGTATCTATTTCCTAAAATCGAAAAATGTCGACAGGGAGGGACGGAAGCAGGGAGAAAGGGTCAAGTGTTTTCACGGTGCTAGTGCTACGTCTTCTGCGAGTAGACAACGAAGATTAATCCTCGAGTTCTTCCTGGAAGAGGTCTCCATTTGGCTATGTCGAGTTTGTATCCTTACCCGCATATACTTTTGCCTTTGTTGTCCCCGCCTGTCTCGATGAAGAGCAGTCAACACCTTAAGTGCGATGCTAGGCTCTGGGTTCGATTCATGCTCTTATCCCTTCCTTGAGCGCTTAATATTGCCATCTAGTATTGCCAAGTGGCGCATACGAAGTAGGGCGACGACGACGAAGTAGGGCTCGCGCCGTGAGGAATCTGTCGCCTTTGCTGCCCCATCTTGCCTGGCCTTCTCTGTCTTCGTGCCTGCTATTAAAGCCGCCTTCGTCAGCAAGTACGCTACAGTCTGGTGGAGGTGCGGGGTGGCAATATGCACCATCAAATCAATGATGACTTGGGTAAGAACTTAATTCATAATAACAGAGTAATTTCTCATTAGCATACATGACTTGAGTAGGAACTTACTCTATAATAATAAAGTAATTGCTCATTATCATTCACCCAGAGCAGCCAATGGCTCGAAACCATTTTATGAATTGAATTCCACCGAGTGGATGCTAATGAACAATTGCTTTCTTAATGCACATATAATCCATCTGGGAAGATTCTCCTAAAGGTATCAAATTTGTTCTAATCATTTGACTCTCTGTAGCACTCGTGCCACCTCTCACCTTTTCTAGGAAGATTACGTTGCGGTTCAATCACATTGTCGTGCATTTGAATAGAAAGCTAGTTCTTTAATTCCAGAAACGACATGCCTATGTAGGTTAGATTGCTTCTCGCGGATTTCTGTTCGCGTTTTTGTAATAATCAGGCTGGTTACTTTGCTTTAAGAGTTTTAAAATGAAACGTTCTTTGTACATCTTTAGAGCTAGGTCACTTGCATACCCCCCCCCCCCCCAAAAAAAAAAAAAAAAAAAAAAACGCTTGACGTACGCGTACACCGTGGTATGGACCTATGTGAAGTACCGGTATCAGAAAGTCCGCCAGTACTGCTCAATAATGTGCAGAACACGCGAGCACCAACTTCGACAAGATGAACGACTTTGTTTATACGTTTCCTGAGTGTTCTGAGCATGAAATTAAATGAAAATGAAATAAATCTCATTCAAAGGACGGCCACACTAATAATAGCGTGGCATAGAGCAGGTGTTTTGCCGAGCTGGAACGCAGATGGTAAGTAGTACTGTTTTTCGGCTTCGCAATATCTGACTTCGCTTTCTCATTTTCCGTACGTGACCTCGTTAGGAAATAATTTCAGAAAACTCCAGAGGTGAAGCCTCAGAACACAAGCAACTGCCTTCCCATGTTGTGAATATTCTGGCGATAACGCTGACGTACCGGTACGTGGTAAAGCCCTAGAAATGCGGCAAGAATGGCTCTATTCTCAAAAGAGGTAAGAAGTCTTAGCAGTTGGTTATCTCCAACCATCGCTTGATTTCCGTAAAAATTAAATATTCTAAACAATGGAGTACTTAATTGATTTCTTTATGCGGTAATTGTTTAAATTTTGCTTCATGGTCACCTCATGATAATACATCCTTCTTCAGGCAAAACGATTCGAAGAAAGCATCGATTTTTGTTTCTTTCATTTTCATGTACCCATAGTTTAAGTTGGCCGAGAGCCATGAACGCTGGACGTCATGCATCGGACGGTTTTTAGAAGAAATGGCATCTGTACATTAGTGTACTTGCCATTTCTATGAGTTAGTTATATTGCCTTAAATAAAATAAATAAACTCTTAAATATCTCATAAGCAAAGTTTTTTCCGCACTTTTTGTTGGCTTCCTCGTCTGGATTAAGGACAGATTTGAGTCTTCCTTCCTTTTGCAGTACGAGCTAATTGATATGATAAGGTGATAATTTATTGACGGGACAGTTCCCTTACTTTTTTTTTCCAGAACCAGTAACAATCAATGCACTGAGGTAGCTTCCATGCTGAGTAGAAACCTGCGTGACATCCGTCATGTATACCCGGCCTAAGTGTGTAGAAGCGCACAGATAGTAGAAATAAGAAAGCAACGTCAACGCATGTGCAGCTAGATCTTTGGACTTACTTTTTTTTTGCATCCAGTATGGTGCACAGGTCTCAACGTTAATCTCTGGATACGACGTCATGTCATGCTACTACAGGTTAATAGAAACACTCTCTTAAAAAAAAAAAAAGGATATTGTTGACCGCGTGTTTCAACTGTTAACTTCATCTAAGGGGACACGCTAACAGGTGGTCAAAAAACACAAGCAATTGAATTCATCGTAGCGCATCAACATACTGAACAGGTGTAATTCTCCGAACGAAGGAGTAGAATTTGGTTAGGGTTTTAGGCAGAAATACAGTCATGAAGGGCCATCTTCAGCTAGCTTGGCTCAGATTCATACTAAGGGCCACATGAAATGACCCCAGGAGGAGATGGAAAAGAAAACATAATAAAAATGAATACGTAAGCGAGAAACTGAAGCTCGCACCGCATGTCTAGAGGATATGGCGGCCATTTTCATTAAAGCCTCATGCATATTCCGGCGGCTGCAGCTAACGTCAGCAAGAGAGCCTGCATTTACGTGTACAGCACACGTCAAGATAGGCGCCCAGCGATCGTTGGCCGCTGCTCATCGGATGGCTGAACGCGCACACCATGTTAGTATTTTCGCTCGCCACACGTGCCAGACTTTAGAGCAAGGAAAGCCAAGAGAAACTCTGCTGTGCGGAACTGCGTGCTTGCTGGAAGAGCGGTGGTTGTTCAGCACGTGCCTGTTATTTACGAATACGCAGGGCGTGGACTGCGGACCTCGTGCGCTACCTAACGACATATTGCTCGAACAAAGGGTTACAGACCTGTCGGAGGTGTTAGCCTTGCCAACAGCTTAGCTTACCACTACATACGAGTGAATTGTAGCCGTCGAGCCCAAGAAGAGATACACCCACATAAGCCGGAATTCGCGTCGCAAGTAAAGAAACCGTGTCTGTCATCACTGCGCTCTCAAGTGCAGATGTTTCAAATATAAAAAAGAAGAGTATTTCTGTGTGACAGTGTTTTTGATTCACATTTCTGCGAACTTACTAAGCACCCAAATTTACATTATGCGCCTAAGCCATAAATATTAGCTCACGGAACATCCTCATCTACGGTTTTACGCAATTGAGACGCCAACCAACACCGATGCTGAAAACTAGGACGTTTAACTGGTCTTCTACGTTACTTGCCTTCACCGCATTGTAGCGCCATTCTGCACGCTTGTAGTGGAAAGCTATCTGTGTATGTGCGTGTGAGAGAGAAAGAGAGAGAGAGAAAGTTGAGCTACGATAGCAGAAATCGTTTTTCCCTTCCTCATAGCCTCTTTCTTTCATACGATATGGTTGCTCAGGGCCAATAGGGCACAGTTCATGCGGAGAGGACGATTGAGATGACTGCATTTTTCTTTAAACACGAATTAATGATCTGCAGAAGCCTACGGCTCTTGCTTCCTCTTTTTTTCTAGCCTAAGGACTATTCAGGTTTAAATACTGTGTCTACAATGCGTTACGAAAATGGTTCCTCGACGTATTGTTCTTCTGGCGGCACTCAAAGAGCCTCGGCTACTCAATGCATTGTTTTATACGGCTTTATTGTCAGACACATTTTCGTACGTGCCTTTTGATTTTGTTCTGCTCTCACATATATGGGCGAACTGGTGAATGCCAAGGGTTGATTGCAGCGTGCTGTTAAAGTATGTGTTCTGCGTTCGTCTGGTCGCCTGATTCAGTGCCGATTCGCAACATGCTCTTTACAGTTAGGCTTCACCAGGCGCCTTCAAAAATTGGAGGGGACTCTTAAGCTCCACTTTAAGTGCTTGAAGAAACAGCAAATAGGTTTATGCCCATATATGCAGAATTAGGCCTTTTCTACTTAACATTCATGGATCCCTGGAAGTCCTAATCCCACTGCTGGCGCAGTGATGCAGCGCTTAAGATATGCGTCACTGCCCTGCGATGGCAGGTGTTGCCCCCGGTTGGACTTGTGCGATCCAGGTTGTCATTAATTTAACTGCCGCATGCCACGGTGGGTGCTTTGTTCACAATCCGGTGGCCTGGATGGGATGACTGCACAAGGTCACGTGACCTGCCTTGCCCACCTACCTCCTAGGTTGCTTCTCTGGGGATTTTTCGCGGATTTCTTGCGGACGGTCAACGACGTCGACGCCGGAATTTCTGCGAAAAGAGTTCCGTATAGCTATCCCGCTAAATTGTTAAAGGAATGGAGACACCAAATTTGTGGTTGGTGCGTTCTTTGTTTCAAACGTTTTTTATTGCTCTAGGAAGCATGATACACACTCGAATATTCATATATTCACAGTGAATAACTTAATATCGCATTTTTAACTGAAAGATTTTTGGTTCCGGTTTCTGAATGCCGAGTTGGACAGTGACGTCACTATCTAGGGTGCTCAAGTACTATGCCTGGTCACGTGTGCCCACAAAGTTGTGACGCGCCTACTGCTGCATCGTCTGCTTTCTTACACACGTGCTGACCAGCGCATGAAAACAAACAACGGCATGGCTAATCCCAGTCGCTCGGATTTTGACAAATCTGATTCCAGTCACTGTTTTTTTTTTGTTCGCACGATCACACGCTAATATCGCCTTCGTGGGTTCGCGTGAGGATGCGAAGCACTTTGCAAAGTGCCAGTAAGCATGGCTAGTTCGGCAATACGTTGACAAAAACTAACCGAGCGATTGGCGCTTCGCAGCAAATGCGACTCGCTGGTGCGTCAACTGCCCTCACGTGGCTCGTCACTCGTGCATAATTGCGGCGGCTGAGGCTGTGCCCCGCTCATGATACGTCACTATTTTGGTATGACGTCACTAAAACGTTAGTTACTCTACCAGCGTAGTGACGTCAGCATTGATCGCGCTAGCGATGGGTCCAGATCATGAGAGTGAGCATTTAGGTAATCTTTGGAACCGAATTCAAATAATTTTTAAACGTTTGTTGTGTCCAACGCCTGGCTGTGAGTGCCCTTGCGTACAGAGGAATCCTCTAGAAAGGTTTTTATAGCCTCAAAATTTGGTGTCTCCTCCCCTTTAATGGCAAGTGACTTTTGCTGCCGAACTGCATGCAAGGCTACTGAGGCAACCAGCAGACTTCGGAGGTATTTCTTTTTTTATAAGATACTGTGAGCCGAATGGCCATATAAGCAACGCAACGTGTTACCATATGCCTATTTAGAAATATTTTCTTTCATCTTTTGCCTCCATTTTTCTAGATGTACTATTTTTACGGATACAGATTCGTTAATTTCAGCGCGCACCGCACAACTGTTGCAGCCGAGTGCTTTATGGCGTTAATCGGCGAAACATTCACGCGCAGAAAGCTGACGAGCAATTAGCCGAATCTCTTCGCGCTCCGCTGCGACAGCGCCATTGACTGCGTCGGCCAGCGACGCCACTCGGCTCACTTGAGTAATGACTGCTGTTGGGAAAATAATGACCGGTGTGCGGATGGTGTTGCGTGGAGCCGTGTGCGTCGTATTCCCAATGGTTGAAGTGCGCTCCCTGCACCACTTTTGGTTGTCGTCGCCTTCGGAAGGGCAATCGTCCTAAAATGAAAGATTTCCTTACCTGCACTGGGATGTCGGGAGCCATGATCCGAGTCTTGTTTTGGAGCAAGAGCTACACTAACCAAAGGAGGCCGCAGCAGATGTTTTCTGAGGAACTAAACGTTCAGCTTGCCTTAGCAGGTGATGAAAATGACGAAAGCTTGCTAAAAAGTTCACAGGCGACGAATGCGATTAATAAGGAGGGAAATTCATTAGCATGTGGGCTCCAATTCAGTCAGTGCACTGACCCGTGGCGCCCCTTTTGCTCAGTGACTCAAACTAGCACGCGCGCCACGGATGTGTGGCGCCCTCCATGCACAACAGTGTAAACGAGTGCATGCGTAAACTAGCCTGCATAATAAAATTTTTATATACTAATTAAAAGCATAACAAAATTACACAATAAACTGTAGGGTCACGAAAAAGTATGAAGAATAAAAGGAGCGAGACGATTTTATACAACCGATAAATATCGCCAGCTGACGACGCGTGAGACCGAAGGGAGAGACAGTGAAATGAGGCGCGGCGCCAGGCCGAAATAACCTTATCGTGACGCTTACTGGCGAGGTTGCATACGTCAACTCTTTCCCAGTGCCGACGCGGCAGTCAAAGACTGCACGTTCATACGCACTGCGGTGATGCGTGCCGCGACACCATCCTTATGCAGCTGCTTTTTGAGCAACAACAAAAAAGAAAATAACCAAAGAAACACAATTTTGCCTACACTGATCCGGTCAACAGATCTCTTGAGTATATGCTGTCATTGTTCCTCAGCATTACAAAGCCCTGTGCTGACCATCGAAACTTGGGTAGAGTTATCGGAAATTCCCAGTTGGAATGCGTGGTCACCCAGCTACCAGAATGTTTATCTCTAAGGTTCAAATGTTTAAAACTTTATTTTTAACCTTATAACCACCACACAGTGGCAGATTGCGGACGTGTCTTTATTTCTTTTCTCGATGAAGCATTCTGTTTGCCATCACTTCCTCCGCCTCGCCTTTATTCGCGAAGAAAACCATCCGAATCCGCAAAAAGAAAAAGCAAGAAAAGAGGCATGTCACAGGATTTTTGTTCTAACCGTAAAACATTAAAGGGCAGCAGCTCTAAAGAAATGAGACTCTTGGCTTTCGCCCCGTCCTTCTATTTGTGCTCCGTCCAAATAAATCGCCTCATTGTTGATTGCTCGATCCAGGATGCTGAAGCTGTTGCCACTCTCTTCTCTGCCTTTCTACTGTATTTTCTTTCTGCCTTTAGCAAGCACAGCCGACACTTTCGAATCCTTTGTTCTCTTCTAATTCATGACTTGAGTGCTTCTGCTGCCTGTTTTTCTCTCTTTCTCGGGACTTAATTTTCTTTCCACTCTGGTGCAAGGACGGGAGCCGAATCAAACCGTCTGTCTTCCTTCGCCCTTTCTCGTGTCTTTATGTGTTCCGCCGAATAGCGAAGTCGGACATTGAGCCAGTTCTTTAAACAGCGTAGAGCGACTGGTCGCAAGGTGTCGTGAACTGTTCGATCAGGTGCATTACGCAGTCATTCTGAGGACCCACGCTGAGTTTGTGAAAGAATTTGGAAGAAGCAAAGACTAGGAGAAGAACAGAGAAGTGCGATCCAGCAAGCGTTTATTTGCACCCAGGCCTGACTGAGCCCCGCCGCGTCAGCCAGCCTTCGATGCCGTACATAAGCATTATGAACACCGCTACACGAATGGAACGAGCGCGAAGACCAACCGTGACAGCGTATTCTGAGGTGTCGGAGTGGACCCCCTATGTTTTCGCATCAGTCATCGAAAAACACTATGGTGCGGCGTATTGAAACTTTGGTCCAATTACTCGAAAATTATTCGAAAACAACACACTGCTGATGCAAATCCACAGCAGTCGAGGACGAGGCATCGCTTGCGCCAGTCGCTCGTTGCCTCACGCTGAAGCTAACTACTCAGAAACTGAGAAGGAGTGTCTCGCGATCGTGAGGGCGACGTCGAAATTTCTACCCTACCTTCATGGAAAACGTTTTACTGTAGTTATGGACCGTGTTTGATTCATTTCGAATAACTTCGAAACCTTGCAATTTGATTTGTTCAGCGAATCAGGTAGCCGAATATTTTTCCGCTATTCGAAAGTTTCGAATCTTCGCACACTCCTGCTTTCTAGTTCCATCTCTCCAAAAATTGCATTTGTACTTCTTTCCCTCTAGTTTTCTTTTCCGTGCACTCTGCTTTGGCTCACATATAGGGAGGGCTCATATTTTTTTTCTCAATCTACCGCTTCTAAACTTTACGCATGCCATCCAATTGTTTTGTCCATTTCATTAAACGCCCATTTACTTAACGAGGCAACGCGAATGGCGCCTCTCCAGTTTGTGCCGCTCTTTTCCTCCTCTCCATCGCACCGTGCCTAGCTGCGTCCGTGAAAGCGGCGTGCACTGAGCTCAGTCCCCCGCCCATACTAAGCAGCTCACATCTATTGACCCTGTCTTCCTGCTGCGCGCGGCACAGGCTCTGCACCGCACGTGGCGTCCTCCCTTATTAGGTCAAGTGGAAACGCGTCTGATAGGCGAAACGCGCTTAAACGTAATGGCACTCCTCTACCCCGGCGTTTCATGTCATCGAGCGCAGCAAAATTCCATGCAATATCGACTTCGCCTGCCGTTTCGATCGAAAGAGAGAAGTAAGGCCGGATAGTTTAGATTTGAGAGGTAGGAACCAATAGTAATGAGGAGACGGGTCAATTGTCTGAGAGGAGAAGCGCTTGAAAGGAACACTCCAACCGATTCCCTCTTAGGTCAATTATCCAGCGTTTTGAAAGATGGCAGAAGTTATACTTTGCGCTCATTGGCAGAGAGTAACATAATTAATGTGCCGAGTCCATGCAGATAGGCTATGGAGAAGAGAGACTGGCAGAGCTGGACTCACAAATCGCGCATGGCAAGACGTCGCAAGGGCTGTCTTCCGCGAGGGAGAGAAGGCGGGAAGGAAATCAGGACGCAGCGAGTGTAACAGTACGTCTCAGGTAGCAGAACAAGTAAGAATAGGGTGAATCGCTATTCTTAGCACTATCGGCGAAGTTCCTGGCATCACTGAGAAACAAAACACGTCAATGCGAGCACTATCACCATCGCCTTGCAGACAGCACAGTGGCCTTAGGAGCCAACAATCGACCCACCCGATATTGGAGCGCAGGATGTAAAACCACTTGGCAATACTAGCATCAACTTTCTCATGCTAAATGTCCGCTTTGGTCTTCCTCCATTTGTGGTTCAAAACAGTGACACATCGTACGCAGAGGGCAGCGCAACCTAGCTACATGTTTCTAAGCGACAGCCCCCCCCCCCCCCCTCTCTCTCTCTCTACCCCCCCCCCCTCCCTCATAGTCTCATAGTTCTTCATTGTACATGCCTACTCTTTGTACCCGCTCATTGTGCTCGGATGAGCGCGCTCGGCTCCACCATGAAGGCGTCCACCGCTTTTTAAAGCAGGGAAGAAATCGAAAGCAGGAAGGCTTTGCTTTCTCACTTAGCCAGAACAATTCCGATCCAAAAGCTCGGTAGCGCCGAAGGAAAACAAAAGTGCGGATTGGAAGAGAGAGCATTTAAGATACAGCACCGTCTGCGCCGCTGTCGGCGCTCACCGCTGTCTGCGCTCAGTTGCGTTGGTTTTGGCGGCTACTAAATGTAGCTGCTAAATGGCTGCTAAAAGCTTCTCGCCTTCACAGATCGAAGCTCCCGTTACCCTCTTACTGTCGCGGTCAGTAGTTGGGGCCGGTCGCCAGCACTATGGTTCCTTTAACGTCCTAAGCAAGAACACGCTTCTTAGCATAATTAGGCTCCGGAGATCGTTCACCACCTAGGAAGGCGCTGAGAAAGGATGGGGGTTTTCGCCGCATCTCACCGCTCATAATGCATACACGCGTTGCCATGACGCTGCGCTACGCTGCCGCGCATTACGACAAAGACGGCGTGTGTGGCCATTTAGACCTCATGGCAGTTTGAAGTAATGAACACTCCTTCGATGTCTTAAACAATGTTTTCTCATATACCCGCACACTTTTCCGATCGTCGCGCTTTCAGCTTTAATCACGAACCCGCCTAGACGGAAATTGAAATTTTCATGCGACTTATACAGGCTCTTTATGCGGCATTGGAAAGTATCACTTTGGTCATGTTCATGAGGCCTTCTGCTCTTCGCATTCTCGAGTCTCTCTACCCAGACGTGATTTAATTTGGCTGCTACATTTTCCTTTCGTCCGTCGCCTTTTTGCCCTGGTGTAACTGCGTCGAGCACGATCAAACTCGCTGAACTTTCCATTCTTCAGAATTAAATTTACCTTTGTCAAATGTTTCGGGGAATCCTCCGAGGTGGAGTAAGTTTCTAATAAGAATGCAAATCACTCCTTGGCATCCCCCAAAGCACTGTCATACGGCTACAAAGTAAATCTATTCAGCCTTCACAGAAATCTTCGTAGTTAAACAAAAACGAACTTTTCTTTAACTGAGAAGTTTCTATAGAGGTGTAGCTTTTCTTTGAGGCCGTATAACTGCGCTTGGTGGATGCTGATGAGTAAATTGCTTCTTTATTAATAGTTTAGCTTTTGTTGCTGTTACGCAGAGAATACATGTGGATGTACCGGTGGACCTGAAAAAGAAGGGGCTTGAGAGTCCCCAAATGTTTTTTCATTAAGTGGTACAGTTGAAAGATGCATTGAAATGAAAGCTTATAATCACTTTTATTTGGAAGGTAACACAGCTACAGACAGCAATCTTTCCCTCCTGTTAGCCATGAATCCAGACTACTAATCTTGAAGTAGCTCACCTTTGTTGCATAGAAACTGTCTATTTAAAAATGCTGTCTTTACAGTCGTACGACGCGGCCCATAAAAAGAAAGATCCGCGCAGCGGCAAGAGGGAAAGTTTCGTACGTCGCGGCCCATAAAAACAAAGATCCGCGCAGAGGCAACAGAGAAAGTTTACATTCTGAATTACAACATTCCATGACTAAGACCTGTTGCAAAATAACCAGCGTTTGCCTAAAAAAAAAAAAAACTTAGGTGCTTTACTTGGTAGAGAAGAATACATGAACCAATGTTTTATCTTCCATGGGAATATAAGGTTTGTTCCGAAGAGAAAAACAGAAAAAAAAACGCGCAGCGATCTCAGCGTATAAGGCACCGAGGCCGGGAGCCTGCCCTGTGTAAATCGTGAGATCTATCACCTGCATGGCGGCACTGAGCGACGCACAAGGTGTGATCCTGCCTATTGCGAATGACGCCGGCTTCCCTCTCCACAGGGGCCGGAGAGGACGTTGGAGGGGTTGTCTGATTTACGACTTCAATATCGCGGAAACGAGTATATATCTCGGCGAATGCTCCCACCTCTGCGCCTCCTCACTCCCCTGTACATCCACTTAGTTTGTGTTTAACTTCCTATGCTTCTTCTTTCTTTCAAAAGGGCGAGAGAATGCTGTCGGTGCGAGACGATCGTTGGTGAAAACCCTGTCGACGGCTGTACGCTTGATCGGGCTCTCTCTTTTTACGCAGAGCCGGTGGTGCGCGGTGCCGGCGACTCGTAATTTTGCCGAAGAACCACCCGTATTAAGCCGCTGGATTTAAGTAGAACTTCAAAATAAATAACCTGCTCGGGCGAAGATACCTTGCAGAAGCAAAAGGGAACTGGAAAAAAAAGTAAATGAAATTGCACGTTGCACGCTCGCAGTAAGGCAGAAAGTAGTGAAGAAACGGGATGCCTTTACTTCGTTATTGATGCGGTTTACGTTTTACAGAAATCTCGAGCGCATTTTCCCTCTCGAAGAAACGCGGCTCAACTCGCAACCTTTCCACTAAGACTGCATTTATTCTCTCTCACTCCCTGAGCTGTCTTCCGCATTCACCGTTATGCCTCCCTCTGCTTCCATTTCGTTAGAAACGTTGAAAGCGCTCGCTCAGCAATGCGCCCCAGCTTTTTTACACGCACCTGCGAGTCGATGTGGAAGAGAGAGGAATTCATCGCGGAAGCCTTCGCTAGATGGCGATTCTCCGCCGGAGTTTCAGGAGATTTTACGTTCGCCTTTGTCGAGGGCGATATATCTTCCGTGACATCCTTGCCCCAGCGAGCCTTGGTTGCCGCGACCTTGCAGGCACTTAGTTTTGAGCAGCTCGATGATTGTTAAGGAAACCCAACATCGGAGCCGAGCACAACCCTTTAGCGAAATATGGCAGCGTCCAACTCTGACCTTCGCCCCATTACGCACCTGTCTCTGTTTTGGAAAATAGTCTGTCGGTCTGCGGTCTGTTCCGGGCGCCTTCCGGTTCCTGTTCCTAACTACCCATTATGGGTCGACCTATACTATGCAACGGTCGATATGTAGGGAAACACGGCACGTTTAAGGCACATGCAATGAAGAACGCAAATCAGCAGTGGCACGGCTGCTCTCATTCGAGGCACCTAATCGAGCATTTGTTTGTTTTTTGTGCTCTTTACTTGCAAGGTCGATTTGATGAGCTTCGTGTACAAAATCTAACTATGAAGCACCCAGACTCCTTTAGAGCATAAATTCCCTCATTTTATGAGCTAATACATCGTAATACCAAATAAAAGAAAGCAAGAACTATTGCCGCGCTTCGGGCCGACTGCAGAAATACTTCAGATCAATAGCAGCACATTGCAAACACAAAGGGTTTCAGTCAGACTAAGGATTCATTGTTTACCACTAAAAACGTGTTTCTACCCGTTTTACGGCATATATATTTTTTATGCAGAGCTCTCACCAAATATTTGAGAACTGCATTTTGCAGCTCGTGCGGCGATCAGTTTACCTGTGTTTTTCAGGCAGAATGGAGACAAAAAGCAGAATACGAATCAGATCTTGATGCGGCAGTTTAATAAAATGAAGCGCAGTAGCTTTCTTTGTTTCCTTATTAATGCCCATTTACAACTCCTAAAACACCTGCTTCTCCATCTTAGGAGATTGGCCGCTAGGGGGCCGAGTAGTACAGACGCACCCCACATCGGCTCCGCACAAAGACAGCGGAATTCGCCAATCGCCAGCATCATCGGCCCAAATTTCACCATCCACTGATCTACGAATGTGAGTGCCGCACGCCATCAATTTTTGGCACGCTTAAGCCATTTTTCGGGCACCCACGGCCCTTTCTTTGTGACCTCTTCGCCTGAGCTAGGCCTCGCTCCGCTGGGAGCTAGGCCTACTGCGTCGGACGCTTCCGCCACCAACACCATCATGGAGGTGCAGGTGCAGGGAGAGGTTCTTAACCCCCACGATTACGACCCAAGGGACTGGACGCGCATTCTTAGTGTGCCTGCCCGCTCCAAGAACATCCTTTCACCATCCCGAAGCCAGGAGGCCGCAGCCTCTGCTACCGGTGCCCCCAAGTCTGCGCGCCTTGACAAGTCAGCGCACCTACAAGCAACGCGCACAGCTGCGCAGCGTTCGCGGCAGCAGCCGCCGCTTCCTGCTGCAGACTACAAGGTCGTGTTCAGATCACGAGGCGGGCTGCAGCTGGACCTGCTTCCACCCCGACAACTACGGGAAGCCATCCTTCAAGCGGCGTCCCAGCTACACGAACCAACGCGTACCCAAATCAGGGTACACCCCGTAAACAATACGTGCACCGTAAGCACGCCCATAAAAGCTGACGCGCTTGCCCTGGTTAGCGTAACCAGCATCAAAAACCAAGGCAAGGACTTCGCCGTCGCAGCTTACATAGCCCCGCCGGATGGAGCGGTACGCGGAGTCATCTCCAATGCTTATTGGAATGAGACCCCGACAGAGCTCCTGCAAGACCTGATCACCGGCAACCCAGACGCCCTCATCGTGGACGCCCGCCGAATGGGCTCCACGCGTTCCATCTTAATCACTTTCCGAGCTGGACCTGTCCCACGCGCCGTCCTTTATGGAGGAGCCCTCCACAGGTGCACACCCTATCGAGGGCATATAGACGCCTGCACTAACTGCCGCGTCCCTGGTCACCGGGCAGACGTGTGTGTCCACCCAAGATCCCATAAGTGCCCCCGCTGTGGGCAGTCCCACCCAAAGGAAGATGTGCCCTTATGCACCCCCAGCTGCATTCTCTGCGGAGGCCCTCATATGACCGGCACCGGGAACTGCAAGGGACGGGGCCGCAAACTAGCGTCCCCGAAGAACGCTCTCTCTCCTTCGGGTACATCGCGGCTTTCCCGCGGCGATCAACCAGGCACAGCCAGCAGACGCAGCTCGACGGCTTCCCGGTCGCCTTCTACAAGCCGGCAGAATGGCAGCAAGAACGCCACGCGTCTCACCTGGGCAGACCGCATTTCCGGCAAAACCACCCGTCAACCCCCACCACCCCAGTCCTCCCAGGCAGACCCGAGAGACCAGGAACTCAAGGCCTTGCGTGACGAGGTAAGCCGCCTTTCCTCTCTCCTAAGCACTCCCGCCCCCTCCATGCCCCCTCAACCCGCACCCCCTGTCATTAATTCGAGCTCATCATCCACAGACACTTCGAGCACCCCTCCTGCAAAGAAACAGCGCACCACAGACGCCACACCCCCTCCCGTGCCCCCAGAAATAGACGCTAAATTAGCAGCACTCGAAGCAAAATTTGACCATAAACTAAAGGAGCTAGACGCCCGCCTCGAGGCCAGATTCAATCACCTTGCCGCCGCCCTCACCGAAAAACTTGAGCAGCGCATGGACGCTATGCTTACCAAGATGATGGAGCTCTTGGAGCATAATCTTACCCATCGCTTCACCCAACTTCAAACCCCCTCCACTCCCCCCATCCTACCTCCACAAGCACAAAACACCTTCCCTGAGCCACACATACCAATTGACACCCGTCTTAATACCCTCCTCAATCCCCCCACCATCCAATATGGCGGGGGGGAACACTAATTATCTCCCCATTATAACTTGGAACTGCCGCGGCTTCCGGGCAAAGCGCGCACCTCTGCAACTTCTCCTTCCCACCATCACACCCACGCCCCACATACTTCTTCTCCAGGAGACTGCACACCGAGCAACCCTCCCCAGCTACACATCTACACACTCAGATACCACTAACACACCCAGGGCGTCCACACTCATCCACCGCAGCCTCACCTACAAAACTCATCACATTACGTCTGAGACGCCCTGCGTGATCACGGAAATTATACATCACACACATTCACTTCCTTCTATATTTATAGCAAACATATACCACCCCCCGTCCCTGCCGATGGCCCCGCTAGAATCACTTCTGCGAAAGCTACACCATCTAGCAGGGAAACATCCCCTACTCATCGGTGGGGACTTCAACAGTCAGCATACTGACTGGGGATACACAACCACGACACATCGAGGTCGCAGGCTCTGGCTGCTCCTGCAGAACCTCCAACTCACTGTGCACAACACGTTTCAGACGCCTACGCGGATCGGCAACAGTGTCAGCATGGACACCAGTCCGGACCTGACGCTGAGCCGCTGTATCCGCGGCGTTACCTGGAACAGAACACAACATACACTGGGCAGTGATCATTACATTATACAAATCACTGTCCCATACAAACCACCCCGTCACGCAAATATGACACACGAACTCATTAACTGGGATGCCTTTCGCGCTGCACGCACCGCCCTCCCAGACACTCCCATCGCAGACATCGATGCATGGGTGCAATCACTCAAGCATGACGTTCACCACAACACGCGACACATTGAAACTACAACCGAAACACCGACCCTTAACACACGCCTAGCCCACCTCTGGGAGGCTTATCACAGCATCCTGGAACGCTGGAAAGGCAACAAACACAACAGAACGCTTAAAAAGCGGCTGGCCGCGCTGCAGACACAAATCCAACAGCACTCTGAGGAGCTCTGTCGATCCAACTGGGGACAGATATGTGACGGCATCGCCGGAAACCTGTCCAGCAAACGTGCATGGCAACTCCTCCGACACCTCATTGACCCCACACGCACCAAATCAGCAGCACAGCACCACGTGACACGCCTCACACATGAACACATTGACGATCCCGACACCCTTCTAGACACACTTCAAACCATGTACACATCTCCAGGCGGCCCCATACCTCTACCGCACTACACAGGACAAGCAAATCCAACACTCGACACCGACATCACGGAGACGGAAGTCAGAGCGGCCCTCCTGACTCTCCGCGCCAACTCCGCACCTGGTGCAGACCAAATCACAAACTCCATGCTCCGTAATCTGGATGACCAATCGATCACCCACATTACGAAATACTTCAACCAGTGCTGGAGGGAGGGTAACCTCCCGCAGTCCTGGCGCCACGCGAAGGTAATATTTATACCAAAACCCAACAAACCACTCACCATTCAAAACCTTCGCCCGATTTCGCTAACCTCATGCCTCGGGAAGCTCCTCGAGCATGTTGTGTTAGCGAGACTCACAAGTCACATGGCGGACAACAATCTCTACCTGCATAGCATGGTGGGATTCCGCCCTCATCTATCCGCACAGGATGCCATGCTGCAACTCACACACGACCTTTTTGACCCGCTTCTTCCAGGTCACACCAAGGCAGTCTTAGCTTTGGATCTCTCCAAAGCTTTTGATCGCATTGAACATCAGGCGATCATGACTGCTCTATCCCCATTGAATGTGGGTGTGCGCACGTATGCCTACATTCAAGCATTCCTGACTGACCGCACGGCTGAGATACACTTCGGCCCTCTGTCTTCCACCTCCTACACACTTCAGAGTATCGGCACCCCTCAAGGGTCCGTCCTTTCCCCCTTTCTCTTTAACATAACCCTCATTCCCCTCGCCCGGAAATTGGCAACTATTCCCCACCTCAAGCACACTCTTTATGCCGACGATATCACCCTGTGGACCACCCACGGCAGTGACGGCGACATAGAGAACACCTTACAGGAAGCAGCCACCCTCACCCAAAATTACGCACGGACCATCGGACTGTCTTGCTCCCCAGAGAAGTCCGAACTGCTCCTCATCCGGCCTAAGAACCACCGCTGTCCCCGCTCCCCCATTGCCATTGAATTGAATGGTTACCCGGTACCTGAGGTTGGCACCCTCCGTGTATTGGGCTTGCACATCCAGAACGATGGCAAAAACACCACTACCCTCAAGAAACTCAAGCAGGTTGCAGGCGCGATATCGCACCTCATCCGCAGGGTTTCGGGACATCATAGAGGCATGAAGGAGCGCGACCTATGTCGCCTCATTCATGCCTTTGTCCTCAGCCGTGTACTGTATACTACCCCATATTTACAACTATCCAAACATGACATAAACGCTTTGGATGCTTTGATTCGCAAGGCATTCAAGGTAGCACTTCATCTTCCCCTCAACACACCCACAGACAGATTACTAGGTCTGGGCCTCCACAACACGATCGGGGAACTGGTGGAGGCCCACCGACAGGCCCAATACATCAGGCTCACAAAAACTTCCACAGGTCGGTATATCCTGGACTCCCTGGGAATCAAAATACCGGCCAACGACCCAACCCTTCTCGCCATCCCACGATCCCTTCACCGAGAGCTTCTCATCAGGCCGCTCCCGAGGAATATGCACCCGTCCCACCATGAGCAGCGCCGCAGAGCCCGTGCGAAGGCACTCCATCGAGCGTACGGCCCCCAGCCGGACGCCGTATGGGTGGACGCTGCCTGCACGGGTGATGAAGCGACAGCAGCTGCGGTGGACTCCTCTTCATCCACCCTCCTCACACTACCTCTCCCTCCAGATACGTCCCCAGAGGCTGCAGAGGAAGCCGCCATTGCACTTGCTATAACCCGCACGGAAGCCCGGTATATTTTAACTGACTCTAAAACTGCGATTCTAAATTTCGCTCGAGGCCGAGTTCATGTCCCTGCTTTTGGCATACTGGACTCGCCCGATGCACCCCCGCCCCGCCAAGTGGAGCTGATATGGGTGCCTGCGCACTCCGGGAATCCCGGAAACGAGGCCGCCAACCTTTTAGCCCGAGGTTCTTTAAACCGGGCTCAGGTGGCCTCGGATCGGGGATTCACGAAGGATCGCATGCACTCATTCAGTGAGCTGACCCAGGCATACAGAGCCTCTCGCCAGCTCTACCCCCCGCCCCACCCCTCCCTAGATAACAGACACGCAACACTCTGGCGCAGATTACAAACACATACTCTCCCCTCGCCCCTTACCCTAACCCACTATCATCCCTCCTTCCCCACTCCTTCTTGCGCCCTATGCCCAGAACCCTTCGCTTCTTCCCTCCACATCCTTTCCCTCTGCCCGGCGGACCCTCCCCCGCGGGACCTAGAGAACCTCAAGACCTGGGAGGACTGGGAGACCCTGCTGCACTCGGAGGACCCGGCCGTGCAGACCATCGCCACCGGCCGTGCTGCCAGTGTTATGGACCTCAGGAACATAAACACTTGAGTGCAGTGGGGTCGTGCGGGGACCCTGGGGCGTGCCCCGAATTCCTTTGTAAATAAAGTTTTCTCTCTCTCTCTCCATCTTACTTGTGCTGCTTGTTCTGCAACAAGTTTAAAAGTCCGAATTTACCCCTCATTTTATCGTGTCAGAAACCGATTCGGGTGTCGATACATCGTCGACGCGTGTGTCCTGCATTTTTCTCTAGGTGTAATACAGCTGCCTTCCGCTAACTCTCCGAATGCGCGCAAGTCTATCTGGCACGAGTTGTTCCATGTAAATAGATCACGGAGTTTCGGACGTATTTTTTTTTTTTGAAAATTACTCAGAAGCAGTTTAAGTTTGGCGTTTCAACGTTGCTCCGACCGTTACAGCGCTTACAGGAATCCTGTACAGAGACTCGTGTGCTACATGTGTGTCGTTACCACCCCACTGCGGCAATGGTGGTAGCGACGTACGGTAGTTGCACGCTTAAACGAGCACTCAATCGAATTACTGCTCTTAGCAAAAATTCTTTCTTTCGCTTTTCTTGCCTATGCTCGCATTTGCACGACAGCCAGGAGTGTATTTATCGGGGGGAAAATTGTATATGAAAATCTCGCCCCCCCTCCCCCCAACGATTTAAAACTCGTGACGTCCTTAACGAAAAGAACGGGTTGCCACTGTTTTCAAGTGGATGGCGCTGTAGCGTAGCCTCTGAGATCCGCGAATTATTTGGGTATGAACGCATGCATTCTACTTCCGAAATCGGCCGGTGAAGGCACGACCTGCATTTCGTTTTTTTTTTCTAGCTTACAACATCTCTGTTCTCAGTGAGAGTGCCCCTTTATTTTATATTAGAACAGAATGCCGTATTGACACAGGCCAACTTTTGTTTTTCCTAAATGTGCCTTTAAACTCTCTATTTTTTGTTATGTCCTCGTTACCGTGTTGAGGTGCGGAATAAAGAACGTGCTTTTTTATTACTTAAAACCTGCGAAGAGAGGAGTTTACCCTTGATGCTGCAAAATTGAGTTCCAGATATCAAACTGTTCTCAGGAACAGAGGGGCCAGTTTCCCAGGAGAAAAAAATGCAAGTCCTCATCGTCGAATGAATGTGGGTCGCCGAAGGAAACGATTCGCTTCGGCGAACCAGCCTGCTATATACGCAGAAGGCGTTCAATGAAACGAGTTCGCTAAAAGATGGGTACCTGCGGGCACCAGAATTCCTTTCCGCCAACCGACTGGTTATGAAAGCGCCACAGAGCCCCCTGGCAGAAAGTCCTCCCTTATATATGGAAAAGTTCGGTCGCCGAAAGCTTTCCCGCCCGAACCTTGAAGCTCACTTGTCCTCCACTCGGCCGGCTCGTCTTGGGCTCCGTTTTCCCCGTTCACGGCGAGGAAACTTCCTCGCTTATCACTACAAAGTTAAGGCCGCACGCTTTCACACATTAGGGAGCGCAACATGACGATAGAGGGCAGTCTGTGAGCACGTTTCCTTCCTGCATCGGGCTTCCCTTTCTGCGGGAGAAGCTTGCTTGAGATTCCCATTCCTCATCGCCTCTACGTCCTTACCGCCTTCCATTATTCCCTCTCTCCCTCTCTCTTTCCGTCCTTTTCCTGCAGAGGCCAGCGCTGTGGCTTAGCGATGTGAATAGTGCGGTTCGGAATAGTAGGCGAAGTATTTTGATTGGGCTTCGTGTTTGACCCGCGCTCAGAGGTTCGGATCGATTATTTCGGGACTAAGTTTCCGCGGCCGAGCGCACCTGGAGGAGGGAAGTGGTAAGGCTGACGCAATGAAGAAGGGACAGAAAAATATGGAGAGAACTCCAGGAGTCCGGTTAGCGTTGGCGGTCAGCTCTAGACTTCTATTTTATCGTTCTCTGAAGAATTTTATATCACTCGTTGTTAGAGTTCTTCGTTAACACTTTTTTTTCCTGCCTTTTTCTGGCTCCTTTGGAGACTCTCTTTCTTTTTATTCAACGTCAGTGCCGTTACTTGGAGCCATTATGAATAAATCTTCGTTTCTTTCTAGGGAACAATCCAGCGAGGGGAGCTGGTGTGAAACGCTGGTCCTACTCGTCCCCCCCCCCCCCCCCCCCCCCCGTGCTACTGGCGGTTGCAACACCGTTATTAGAAGCAAAGCACAGTTAAAAAAAACTAAGTCTGTAAAAGCCAAAGCTCTATAAAGCCAACACGTTAGAAATGCTTTGCAGACGATATTTTTCACCATATTTTTTCGTCATTACCGCATATTGGCCAACAAAACTACCAAGTTTTGACTTGAGGGCGAAAAATACGAGTGGTCTATGACCCCACTTGTGTAATCGTTGCGCATGGAACTCGACCCTGATTGGTGTTCCGTCAAATCTCACGTCACCAAGCGGGGGAAGTTGTTGCACTAGCATGCGCAAGCTATTTTGTACTTCTCGTCTTTATCAAGGCTTTTGTCCTGGCTTTTTCCTGCAAGAAAAAATAAAAGATATGCTGATGGATAGGTTGAGGGACTGGACGAAGCGCCAAGAAACTCAGTACGTCATAATTTAGGAGCTATGTGTACCAAGGAGCTAAAACGAATTATAGCGCATGTGCGCCACCAGAATCGCTTTGCTGCTGCCTTGCCGTTTCATTTTTAATCTACTAGCTTAATGCTGATGTGAAGCAAGGTGGCAACTTCGTTACGTACTGTGTTTTATTTTTTCATGAAACGACAAAAGGCGTCTTACAGGCGTGTTCTCAACAACATGGCGACGCCTTCACTGATGCTGAAGACACCATTAGTGTCTCACCTGACATTCACATTTCAGTAAATCAGAGTATTTTAAGTTACAGCTTTGCTTCAAAATTCTACGATGCTCGCCGCCGTGCAGGGTAGAGCTACCGCATCGAGCTAGTAAACGTGTGGAAGCCGCAACTTGACTGAAAGTTCTGATCGATGAAAAACACAGAAAAATAAACAATCCAATTTGCGTTGTCTGCTGCACGAGGATTTCAAATCTGTCCTGCTGCTCTACTTTCGTACCCTGTTATGAGTGCGTATATGACGACATATTTTGTACTCAGATCTATCAACGGTGGCTAAAGATTCTGGGAACTTGGTCTGTCCCTTCATAAACTATAAAAGGCATCAATGGACTACTCAAACGCCCCTGGTTTTAAAGACCGAAGAACAATATGGATACGCAGTCAACTTTCTTACTTTCTTCAGTTTCCCTCTCTCCATTCCCATCCCCACTTGTGGAGTAGGCAATCAGGCACTGACTAGTCAACCTCCCTGCCTTTATTTCCTTCTTCCTCCCTCTCTATCTTACTATATTTATTTTTGCGACCGGAAGAAGTCGGAAGCGACCTTTAGCTTATGGAAAAATACATACTTTCTAGGGCGACAGTGCACTATTTTGTATACGAAGAAATGTCCATGTATCCCAGAGGAACTGCGAGAAGCGAAACTTGGGGAGGATAAAATTGGGTTCGAAACACCAGCCCCCTATAGTGTCGATCTAAAATGTCAGTGAGCCTCAAGCTAATGTACGCGCCATAACCGCTACCTCGCGCTCATGATCTCTCTGGCGTGGCCGACGCCACTCACTCGAAGGGCACCTGCGCCGATGCTGTGAGATACCTTTTAACCCGATTTCTCACGGCGCCGAATTTCTGCCCTTACGCAAAGAAGAACGACGGCGACGCGACTGTGCTAGCTTTGCCCTTGTTTCAACGACACCGTTCACTGGAGGCAGGCTCTCGGAGCTGGAAAATAGGGGCGGGGAAATGGGTCGTCACAGGGCGCAGAAAATTCGCTCTTTCCTGCAGTCGCGTCTACAGATTTTTCCTTTTTTTTCCTTCTTACCGGTCTGCTATTTTGGCCGAGCACGTCTACATTTTTTTCCTTTCGAGAAAACCAGTGCTTTTGCGATCACCACTCGTCATATCATGAAAGGCAAAACGCTGTCTCTGAAGAAGGCCCGCTGCATTTCGTTCTGTTCTTTGAGTCTTGTGACGAGTTTTTAAACAAAAATCAAACGATACTTACGAGCGATGAAGGCAGTGCGTGTTTAAACAGGACGTCGTATTTTGAGCGCCACGTTTCCAGTACCAGAGCCTCGTCTAATTTCTGACTCTTACTTTTCTGTGTGCGTTCACTGCGCTCATTTCTAATGGCACAACTTTGTTTCTTTTCTTCCTTTTCCAAGAATATTCCGAAAAAACAAGCTTTTCAAGTGAAAACAGGTGCCAGACGCAGCTACTGCGCAAATAAACAGTAGACGATGCAAACTGAATGGGCGTCTAGAAAATCATATGCAACGCTTTTTTATCGGTGTTTATTTTCTCATTGTGTGAAATCCGGAAGCCGAACCAGCTACCTGCGGTGACAGCTTGTTTAGCTTGACGGGACGAGTTCAGCGATACCTACTTCGCTCTAACTAAATCCGTGCTGCACGTAAGCTATATAACAGGCATCCTGTGTGCTGGGACCGCAGCCTTCCTGTGCACAGAAATGGCTCCCTGTAAGCTAGCGCCATTGTACCAGCGTATGAAAAACACTCACCGAAACTACAACTGCTGGCCAAACATTATTCGCGCTGATCTCCAGCCTGTGCATGAACTCATCTGTAGGTTAACTGCCGCCATCTGTTGTACATCTGCCGTAATAGTGGCGAAGAATCGGTACACACATCCCCACCTCATTCACTGCTATTCATTATTTCTTATCTGTATCTTTATTATTTCTTTTTCTTTTTCGAAGGGCTGCACAGCATCGACCTGTAGTGGCAGCCAGGCAGGCCGCGCGGCATGATGAGAATTCAATAGAGGTATTTCCCGCGGGCCTTAATAACTAGGTCTGGGAGCGAGACCTCGCGCAGAGGGAAGAAAGAGAGGGACATCGATTCGCTTCAGTGGTTCATATTTAGCCATGCACTCCTTGCTGATTGCAACGAGGGCTTAAATAAAGCCTGCACGCCTGAAAACGCTCTCCAAAGTGCTTCGGTAATCACAGCGCAGGCACCCTCGATTTATTGGCATGGAAGTCACCTCCATATTTACCTATTATTTACTCTACATTCGTTCATTTTTTACTTCACATTTTAGCTCGATTCTACGTTGCGTTATGAATGTAGAAGCATGCGTGCGGAGCAGACTTCGCTAACATTTACGTTTTATTGACTGCGAGAGAAAATTTCTTCCTATCAACACAACCTGCAGTAACCGACGCCCACTATGGAAATTATGATTACCTAGCACACGGCTAACTGAAACATAACTATTTAGTTGCCTGTCACGTTGCATGTTAATATCTTTTCGACTGCTAGTGCCTAAAAGATAACACTACCGAGTGCAACAGCGGAACAAGTATTACGAAAATAAGCGTGCGCTGTTGCTGCGTGGCTGGTTACTTTCGAGATATTTGCTTTGCTAGCAGAGGTCGTGTTTTGCCTTTTTTATTGTGCCGCTGTGAGTGGCCAAATGACATAGAACAGCGTTCTCTCGGATAGCAGACATTTTAATTGGAAGCGGAAGCAATGACCCCGACCGGTGCTGAAGGTGCTGTTGTTTAGGTTTCTTCCTGGGTTACTCTTTTGTGTGCAGAATCGTGGTTTAAATATTCCAACTCTAGTTAACCCAGAAATGTAAACACGTAAGGCAGCCTTCAACAAGACCAACCCCCGGGGGGCCTAGACAGCTACGAGGTGGGCTACAGGTCCAAAATGACGCTATACGTAAAACTGATAGATGAGGCAGAGACGAGGAACAGGACCTGTGGTGCTAGGCTTACTCCTCGCTCACACGCTGAGGTTATTGGCAGCAAAAAAGGACCAAATTATTAACCAGCGCCCCTAGGCGTTGCTCCCTCAGTCACGCTGGTCTGAGCCATGTCCAGCAGCAGGTTTTTCGCTCAAGCTGCGAGAGGAACACTAGTGGGTAGAAAATGTAGACGGGGCTTATACAGAGCTTCGACAAACAGAAGAACCAGAAGGAAAAGAAAGGAAGGACGGGACAGATAGGAGAACGAGGAATAACAGCGGTGAAATGCGGGCTAGGTTCAGGGACAAAAGCTATAGTGCTGCATTCTACCGTCACGCTGGAAGGCAGTTGACGGCGACCAACCGACCCAGGCTTCTGCCACAGACTTTTTTTCGGCTCTCAGCAAAGGTACACTAGTCACTTGATTCGAAGTTGTAGGCCTCGAAGCACCAAATATGCAGGAGGAAGGGATGCAAGCAGATCGGTAGATTATTCAAGCCTTCATTGGTGCAGCACCTTTTTTTTTTTCTTTAAAATGTGGATCCCCCCCCCCCCCCCCGTTCTTCCCGTAACCTCGAACTCCTGTTTTATTTTTCATTCTTCTAGGATGACGACCCGAATCTTCCTCGTTTCCCTTCACCATTTTTCGTTTGCACTTTGGCCTGACATCCGAGCTAATGTTTTGGTTCGCGCTTGTTGGTCCGTTTGGCATAACGAGGGGACGCCTTTCCTCGCTCTCACTTCCGAACCAGCGCGTGATGAGTACACATCCGAAGCTCATTAGCGAGACGGGACTTTAGCGGAAATGCGCTGCAGGCGTTGGCTACTGCTGCCGCTTCACTCCCCGCGAGATTCACGCGGGGCTGGCTTATTCGCCTAGGTTAAACGGGAGTGAACGAAAAAACTCGCCGTCTTGTTCGTCGTTTTGCGCTGAGGATCACTTACGTTGACATGCAAGGCGAGCCCGCAGCACGGGTACCGATCGTTGGTTCGCTTGACGCTTCGCCGGATTTCGATGATAGTGTGTCGTCGGCTGGCGGACTTGTCAAGATATCTTTAGTTTTTTTTTGTCTTTCTTCGTTGATCAATGGTGACGCTACTCGTTTGTTAGCCAAGATTGCGTAGAAAATTAGGCCTATTTATGGGAAAATCTCGTTAGACGTGTCGTGTTCGAGCGTGCGAGCGAAGTTTTGATTTTTTTTTCTCCTCCTTTTCATTTGTTCGAGAATGAGCCAGCTTCGGTTGTGAAGCGCGCAGAAGGAACGAGTTGTTTCACGAGATCCAGCGCATGAGCATATATGTGCAGGTGATATCCAAAGATATCGGAAACATATTGGATTGCATTTTTCTTGATGAACCATCTCGTTTGAAATCTATTTAGTTTCTTTAGCGGTTTGCACAAATGCATCCAATTTTCATGCCATAATGTTAGCGCCCTTGCCTGACGTAAGCATTACCTAATTTGTAGTCTCTTCGATATTGGTCTCTTCGGTATATGCGATTCATAACGACGCTAGCTTGAAATGTTTTGCCTAAGTCGATAGAAAATAAAGGAGAAACAATTCATTTTTCCCAGAAGAAATTGTACAGTGCGGTCATTGAGCAAGAATAAAAAATAGAGTATCAAAACAGGCAAGAGGATACAAGAAAACGTACTTAATATCATATGAGATAACACTGTTATTTTTGCGTAAACGATTTTCTTGATTTATTATCGAATCACATAATCTGCGCACGTGAAGGAGTGCGTGTGTGCCTATTTGTGTGTGTTTAGCATGCGTGATGGGATCGGAAGCCCAGTCTTGTTGCAGCTACTGCCTATTAAATGACGCGTATACACTTTTTTCGTGCAACGAACTACAGCCATAATTTTGTCGCCAGATTTCCACCTATTATATTTACCACAAAGCTCAATGCGACGACCAGATTATCGATAGAGAAACCCCGTTATCTTCGTCCTGCCAGGATGCTTGAGTATTTGTGCGCGACCAGTTTTCCCGCGGTGTTACGCCGTTAGGCCTCCGCGGCAGTTGCTTCATCAGAAAGAAACACGCTTTGAGCGAACACACGCCACCATCATTCCAGCTGGCTCTCTGATATGAACACCGTGCGAGTAATGATATTTTAACGAGCCTGAAGCCGGACGACAAAACAGTCATTGCGGTGAGGGCCGAGACACGGATCCCTTTTTCTGACGCACTGTTGCGGCATCGACAAGAGCGGCGAGCCTGGCCGTGGAATCTCAGCGCGCGTATAGAGAGAAAGAAAAGCTTGGAGGGTTTGAGTACAACTGAAAGAGGAAATCTATAGAAAAGTGCAAATGGAACAATTCCTGGGTAGCAATTCACACAACACCTTAGCTTCAAGCAGTAGAGAGAGGGACAGAATGAAAATGGAGCACAGAGATGGGATTTCAAAACACTAGTCGAATGTGCTGCTTTAGTCTTTAAATGAAAAAAGAAAGAAAGCTATAATACGTCGTATTCTCACAATGCGTGGTGCATGCATCGTCCCCGTTTTTGGCCCTCAATATTGAAGTTTTTTGCTTTGTGAGTGAAACAACTTCGGATTAGAAGAGGATGAATAAAGAGAGAGGAGTGGAGAGGAACTGTATATATAGTTACAACTTGCCGCTTAGGTGTATCAGTTAAAAGATTATCTCTTATCGGTTATTAGTGGACATGATTCAGGTGTTTTTTTTAACGACATATATCGCTGCCATGAATGTGCCACAAAAACTATCTTTATGTGCCACAACATTAGTTTTTAAATAAAACAGGCGGGCGTCGCAGCCTGCGGGAGAGAGCGATGAACGGGAAGAGCTCGTGACAAGCTCGCCACCGGGTATCGCGTTCCCTAAAATGTAGAAACTGATACGGCAATGACTGATGGCGACCTACAGGTTCCTAATTACAATGAGGCGCATAACTGTAATACTATTTTGAAATTCACCCTGTAAATTATAGCTTACTAGCTTGCTAGTTAACACGCTGTAACTGTTCCTTTATATGGCCACTGATGGCGATAGTACACCGAAGAAACATTATATTAACTCGGAAACCCTATTTTCAAGAACTGCTAGCATCAGATTAAACACCCTGTTTGCATATACGCTCCGGCGTATATGCGAGACATAAATAAGTGAAATAAACTGCGAAATATAAATAAGTGATACAGCATAATTGATCAAGAGAGGAAAATTCTGGCGCAGAGGCCGAGTTCGCCAATTAAACACAGAGAGAACACACTTGAAGCCGGAAAATCTCCGCAAATGTTTCTCAGCAAAGGTGTTGAAAACAATTTACCACTACTGACGCGTCCTCCTCAGGAAAGGGTAGTACAGTGATAAAAATCTTATTTTGTTTTCGTTGCTTCGTACCCCCTTGTGTTTTAGCAAGGCGTAAATTAAAGGAAAGGGAAGCACAGGAACGGGTGACTGGTGCGTGATTTCAGACTCGCTCTCGCGTGGAGGCCGACAGCTCGGGTGTCAGCGCTTGAACTCCGCGAGATCGTTAATCTTCCAAACCTCATCCATAGTGGGAAAAGAACGTTCCGCACTATCTGTCATGAACAGCACTAGCTGTGCATACAGTGGCCGTCGTCGACAAACGTTGATTGATTGTTCTCACTAATGCCGGTAACGGAATTTTGATCACACTCACTCTAGCCGCCAATGCCGCGGGACACGAGCAGTAAATTATTTTAGGCGCAAAAATTTTTTCTTATTTCTTTATGTGAATCGATTTTGTCCACCTGCTTCGATTTGAAATGCGATATGAAATGTCAGATGAAGCGCTTGTACAGTGTGTAAATAGGAGCAGGCAAAAATAACATGTAGTAACCTGGTTTGGCTGATTTATATCTTTTACTCCTCTTTATTATCTTCCTTCTATTTCTTTTTTTTCTTACAGTATTTCCCCCACCCTTCTTGTTTTGTTTTTACCTTACCAACAGTGATGATATGCGTATCTCTATATGGAATAATAATAAAGCTCCTAATTAAAATGTCACTCTGTGCCCTTTTATTTTTATTTTCGGAATGTTAACGTGCCTTGAAGACGAAGAAAGTACCACGTCTACACTTCAACACAGCATCGTAGATAAATTGTGTTTAGGCCAAAATAAATTTAATATATATTATGCTGACTTAAGAATGCTCCTCTGTTGTATATTTTAAAGCATGCTACAAAATTTTACATGCTTTTTCCATGGTCGTTACTTTTTATTTTCTTTGCTAGAAAATGACGCTGACGTCACGCGCTACTATCTCCCGCAAAGATTGGTAGAGCTCTATGTATCACGAAGCAAAGCTACTGCATACTGTGAAGGTGACACCACAGTGTGCTGGCGCTTAGCAAGCTCGCTACCTTTCTTGTCGGTGTTTCTGCATTTTCAATTCTTGATTCGCGATCTCTTTCTCTTTGTGACTTCACTAGGATTCTGCTCGCCGCCGCAGGCAGGTAGCCAACGGTCTTCCTGCCTTCGCCCGCGCCTCTTCCCCTATCTCTTAGAGCTCAGACGCTTTCAATCGAACTGACTTCCGCTCTCAGTTCAACTATTTCTTCGTGCGATTTTTCTTTTTTCGTTCGGCGGTCATCGGGGCCCTGGAGGCATCCCGCAAGGTCTTCCTTCGAGTTTGCTGCCGATGCCAGAATTGAGTGTCGAGCGCCGCAGTCCGACGCCGCACATTGTTCACTGGAATGCAGCTTTAATAATTCCTGTTGTGCAGCTGCGCTAAGCCCGTCGGCGTCGCTTAGTACGCTGGCACTCTGATGATGCGAGGAGCAACGGGACAAAAAATAAGAGAAGAAGCAATGGCGATTAAACATAAAGCAGCGTCTCTCTATGTATTCCGGATTATTTCCCGAGGGCACTAAGCCAGGCCTGATCCGGATGACGGTAGCCGCACCGCCGGCGGCGACAAGCCGGAAAGGTTGCAGTTCGCTTATTCGGAACGGGGCGCACAGTAAAGAAAATAAAATAATATAAAGTGCCGCTAGTTGTAAAGCGTTCTGGCTCGAAAAAAGCATACAGAGAAACTTGAGCGTGTTGCGTTACTGAAGATTTCTAGGACCTAAGAGCTTGCGATGGGCGAAAGAGAGTATAAAAAAGAAAGCAGAAAGAGAGAAGTAAGGACCAACGGCGTCAGTTGCAGAAAAAATACTTCGAAAACCCTACGACATCCTTTCGACAGTGTCAAATTTATTTTAATGCGTTAGCATTACAAGGGTCTGTTCGCTCGGAAATGATAAGCGCCGTCTGCCAGCAGACTGTGGCAGGTGACCCACTTGCCAGGGTGAGCAGGTGGCAACCTGCCAATCGGGCAACGTACAAGCTTAGTATGCTACATATACAAACTAAGAATACTACCTCGGATATAGCGAAGCTTATACACTTCGGTTATAAGGAACTTTAGCATGCCTCCTGGGATAAAACGACCTTTCGTGTGCTAACCTTGAATGTAGCAAACTTGCGCGTGTTATAATCTCGTATATAACGAGCTTTCGTGTGTCGATCTCAGGTATAACGAACTTGGTGTGTGGACCTCAGATAAAACGGACCTAGGGAACCCCTTTCGGTATAACAAATTTTAGTGTGTTTGCCTCGGATACGAGCGGTTGACTGCTAACGCATTCAAACGGTCCACCGAGGATCGCCGAAGAATTTTTATGGTACAAATCTCCGTCGTCATCTCCTGTCCACATTGTCCTGTTACGCATTGGCAACATGTGGTAGCAAGTTTGCAAACGCGGAAACAGCATTATTTCCACACTACAAACCCTTCAAGTGGCGCCGTCCCGCGGCTTAACTGTATTATCTGACACTTTGCAAGCCCTGGGCATGCTTGGAGCTAGTGGTTTCGTCTCCAGTGACGCCCACAGAAAGGCCAAGCTTTTCTGGGCAAGTTCAGGATGGTTGGCAGAATCGAATCGGCCACTGGCTATTTGCGACCAAGAAACAATACAGGACCAGTACAATAAAAGAAGTGTATAATTGTGGTAAGGGAATGAAAAAAATGAATGGAATGGAGATTACACCACTGGTAATGCGGAAAATCAGCTGTACATGGCGTGCGCCAATGATTACACATAGAAAGATGCCGCTGCAGTGAAATCCAACTGCGATAAAATGATGCTGCCTAAATGCTAATGCGATAAGAGAGCTAGTGGCGATGTTTTGTTCCCAGTGGTACGTGTGGACTCATGAGCATGTTAAGATAATTATTCTCAACTCCTTGCCGCAAGGAAGTTTATCAACGGTTAGTGAGCTAACTCAATGCAAAGTCTTCATCACAGTTCGTCCATGTTTAACGTGCAAAGGTTGTCCACGAACATCGCAGTCTAACAGCAACACAATCAGGAAAGGTCAACGGGCTGCTGTCCGCGTGCAGGCCTAACTTTGTGTCCGCATGCACTCTCAGGCCCAGTTCCGGCTGCGCGGGGCGAATGAGTGCTCCTTTTGAGATTAACGAGCAGCCCGACTGAGAGCAACGCCCGCATGGGCCCGCTAATGGTTAGCTGTTAGTGGTTAGTGTGGTTAGCGAACGAACACGCTTTCCCGCAGCGCAATTCCTGTACACTGCAGCCGAGAATAGAAGGACGCCTTTAAGCAAGCCGCGTTTGTAGAAAATGCAGCTTGTTTCCTTTACTAGCCTGCCCGTGCTTGTTTTAGATACACGCTCACGTCATACTACAAGAAACGAAATGTGTTTTACGCAACCCGGTCTGTATGATGGCTCCGTAAATGCTCTGAAATCCATTCGCGATGTGTTATCAAGCACGCCGACGCCGAAATCGTAAGTGCAAATTAGCTCTGTCAGGTAGAGAGAAGACAGCTGGTTCTGTGAACGCTGTAGCTGACAACCAGGCGGATTTTTTTTTTTTTCCTGGAAAGAAGCTGGTTGGAAGTTCCCTAGCCTGTACTGAAGTCTTGTGGGAAGCAAAAAGTAATTCCTTAACCTTTCTGGTCTCTTTCCGGGAAGAACGTTACGGCCCCTTGTCGCGGCACACACGTACAGGTGCGGCCATAATAATACGGAGCACGCGAAAGGCGGCCAAGCTAGCCGAAACTGCATCTAAGCGCCACCTATCAGCACAACAAAGACATCCCTATCTATCCGCGCGAAGCGAGAGTGCCTGCCGCCGGGCCCCCCTCTTTGCTGCAACCTTGCCGTTATCACTGTTCGAAAAATGCTGAGCTGGTTCGGGCAACACCGCCAGGTGCTGCCTTCATCCAGGCGTGCTCACTTTAGCCTCGGTGTCGACTAAACTGCAAAGCGGTGGCCGCGCGGACTGAAGGGCCGAGATAACACGTAATGCCAAAACGGCCGTTTTGCTCCCGTTTACAGCGCGCGCCGCTCTTCGATGCGAGAAACGGGGCAACGAAGCGCATGGCGCTGTCAGCAGAGTATCAGTCGATCATAGAGCAAGGGATTGCATGCTATATATGCTGTAATGTTGATAGGCCTGCGGAAAAAGTGGGTCCGTGCTACCGGCGCCATCTCGCCGCGTCCAAATTAAGATAGTTCCTGTCGCCACTGCTAGGCAGCGCTCATAAGCACGTTTCCGCTGCTCCGCGACCCTTCCTGCGCTCCGTATTATTCTGGCCGCACCTGTACTTGTTGAAGTCGAACTTTTCAGCCAGTTTGTTTTGGCTTCGCTTAGCGATATTGTTATCGCATGCTTGTGCGTGAATTTTAGAGCTCTGTGATTTTAAGTAACCTGATGTATGATGGTGGTGCAGCGCATACTAGGAGGAAGTAAAGCAGTGTTGCACAACGCAACCTTTGAAGTAACCCAGAAGATGCAGCCTGAACCAGCGTCATTTCATTGAAACGGGAAGACAAAACAGAAGCCATGGTTTAGATATTGAATCAACGCCAGCAAACTAGTGTGGATACAAGCAATCATTTCGCTCAACACGCTATCTCGGCGCGAAGGCATATATTCGAAATAAATCGGCTTGTAGGTATGCCTTACACAAGCTGGCTTATTCCTTACTCGGTGACAGGGCTATGAAGTTATCGTGTAAACTTATAGAACTTCGCGCGTGCACTACGTCAGCCATCAGCAACAACACTCTAGAGGAACAGATGTCGAGCAGCGCGCAGAGCAGTGTGATGTGAGAAACAGAAGCGGACGCATCGAATGAACAAAAAGCAGTCATCAAAAGAAAAGCGGTTGCGCAGCATCACTTTGTCTTGAGAAACGTTCTCGCGCAATAAAACAAACTGCAATGCGCAGAATGTGCTCGAGACATGCAAATACTCCTTCCCTTTTTCGTCTCCGGCTCCTTGGGTGGCAAGCTCACGTACTCTGCCTGCTCGCACCCGAGCACGCCAGAGAAAAGCTTCCCTGGGCGACAGCGCGGTGCCCACCGGCGCGAAAAACGTAATGAGGGAGAGGAGCGGGTTCCGGCAGCGATGCACGGTAGCTTGAGCACACATCGCGACACGGAGTCTAGCGGAAGCGCAAGCGGCCGGCGTATGCATATGAGGGTACATCGGGACCATCATCGTTCGTCGCGTCGTGAGGCAACTGACAGCGGGTGCGAGCCATGGCCGCGTCGACTCTCGCGCTTGGATGCACGATCCCACAAGGCGATTCGTGTACTACAAAAAAGCCTTGCTTCCCTTTACCTTCTTCCGTTATTCATTCCCGCTGCCGTGTCGCGTGGTGACGCCACCCGCTGGCTCGGGTAGCTCAAGTAGCTCGGATGAGTGGCGTGGATGGGGAGAGCAGCGGCCTACTAGTATCTACAAGCGGGCGAGAAACAGACAAAGGACGTTGTAGCGTATGTAGTTTTTGTTTGCGCGCGTCGGTTTTGTGTTCTCAGTTGGACGACTATACGTATAGAAGGAAAGAAAGGGAGTAATCAGGAAACAAAGGCAGCAGCCCTTGGGGTGATTCATTAACTGCTGAGCAGAAGGAGAGAGATTAAATACGATCAGGAGCTATGACGGGCTCCTTTTGTGCCGCTCGCCCTTTTCGTGCTGCACACAAGAGACCGGCGCTCATTGTGCGAAATCTGTGAGGCGATTAGCACAAATTCTCGTTTCCCGGGAGGCGCCACGGAAGCGAGAGAAAAGGTGGAGAAGGAACAACAAATTAAGAAAAAAAGGTAAACGAAAAAACCCTCAAAATGGACAGGAGAAAGATATAAGAAATAAGCTTAAGGTGCTTTAAGTTTAAGTTTAAGGAGAGAAATAGCAAAGAAAGGAGAGCATTGATGCCGATAAGTCCATTTTGATCCCAGCGAGTCCACGGCTCGGGTGGATTTGATGGGGATAAAAACGAGCGTGCCTGGGAAGAAAGTGGGATAAGCAGTTCTGGTTGACGACATCTGTACGGTATTCTCCGCGTTTGGTGCAAGGCATATAACATTGTAGAAGCGTATAACTTGTTGGGCCAGTTGGTGCATGGTACCGCGTAGAGAAAACAGCAGAATAGGACGCGTACACAAGAGAAAGAATTCATACGAACGACGCTGGAGAACTCCAGCGTCGTGCGTATGAATTCCTTCTCTTGTGTGCGCGTCCTGTTCTATTGGTTTCTCTACCCGGAGGATATAACACTTCCATGATGAGCCCAACGGAGAGCTCAAGACTCTTGCTGCCACAAATAAGTAGAAGCTTGCTCCTCGGGGAACCTCTTGGTTATTTTTCGACTGCCCCGAATAGGAGGCTCGGATCTTCTCAATTATCCCATATTCCCGTATAGCGGATCCTATTTCATGCGCTGTGGCATTAATGCTGTGAGCCTTGTCTCGGAATACACCCATGACCTTCCGCGACGAGAAAGACTCTGGCCAATTCGGCGCAAATGTGTTGAGAGGGGCGTTCCTGGATCTCAAGTGGTGCAAATAAAGCAGACCCACTTAACACAAACGAAGCCGGGTTTCGGTTAGGGTACATCACCGCAGGTGCTACGCGCGTGCGAGGCGCTTGCGGGGCCATTCTATAAATGACGCACCGCGGGCGGCCATGTACTCCGCGCGCTGGAAATTAAAAAGAAAAAATGGCTGAGGCTTAACTTGGTTAAGCCTGAAGAATGCGAAGCATCATCGTGTCGCGTAATTTGGAGGCGCACAACCACAGCGACGGCGCGAGGTGGGCCCCCGTTTCTCCACTGTCGTGACGTCATCGTGTCACGTGGTGTGACGTCATGTATCACGTGATTTGGAGGCGCACAACCACAGCGACGGCGCGAGGTGGGCCCCCGTTTCTCCACTGTCGTGACGTCATCGTGTCACGTGGTGTGACGTCATGTATCACGTGATTTGGAGGCGCACAACCACAGCGACGTCGCGAGGTGGGCCCCCGTTTCTCTACTGTCGTGACGTCATGTAACACGTGATTTGGAGGCGCATAACCACGGTGAAGGGCTGAAGTGGTAGCTAAAGTAGTATGCTTCGCATAAAAAGAAAATGATCTAGAAGTGCGTACCTGAACCAAAAAAAAAATATAGTGGCGACAGCATTAAAACAGCCCCTTTCCTTATGCTGCTTACCGCCAGAGGTTCTTCATCCTGCCTTCTTCCTCCATCGTTCCTCGTGGCGCTCTCCCTTAACCTCTTTCATCTCTTCGCTCCTCCTTCGCAGACCTTTCCGCGTCGGATGGCTCCGGCTCCCGCTTTATAGGACATCGGCTGTTCTTCACACAGAGCACCTAACATGCGCGAAAGTTCAAGATACTCTGTTCTTTTCATTGGCCACTGAATGCACAATTTTCCAGCATACGCTAACCTCACACTGCTGTGTGAACTGATCAGGTCTTACCTCATCTTGAGCGCTGAAACTAATATTCAGGGCAGTAGTACCTATGCTGCTGTACCAGAAGCAATTTTTAAGCGTCGAGTACTTCGACCAGCAGAGCGCTACAGTCCTGAATGAATAATGCGGTAGTATTTTAATCGGACTGCATTTTTTCACTCTTACTATGTAGTTGGCACTCAGATATCTAAAGCATTTTTCTGAGAAATCGCAGCAGCAAGAGAGGTGCGCTTTGTTTGTGTATGTCAGCCGGGGATGACTGCAAGCCGTATGGGGAGATTGCTTGCCTGCATTCTCTCATTTGCATTAGTTAAACAGTGTACACAAATTCCGAGAGTTGTGCTCTCAACATATTCAGCTACTATATCAAGCGGTTGAAGCGGCTCATTTTAAGACATCACAGCTTCTGTACTATAATAGGAAGCGGCAAATAAGAGCTAAGTGTTCCTGTAGAATATCATCACTGCAGGAAGCCTTCTCTGTGAAGTGTTGATATTCGGCCATTTTACAGAAATCCCGGATTACATCAAAACATTTAAGGAGTGTTGATACATTACGATCGTAATGAGAGACAGTGCACTCAGTGGCTTAGGGAGAAAATAACCTATGGTGCTCTTGCGCAATGAGGGCGGCAACAAGAGGGAAGGGAATGGACTGAAGGGAAGGGCTGCCCTGCCATTCTTGTTCAAGATGCACACTTGCACAGGCTACACAGCAATACAGCCGCCTCTGTTCAAAGAAAGGGCCGACAGAACTGGGGTAAGGGGGGTGCACCGTGGTGGGAAAGTGCAGAGGTGGCTTCCTTTAAGGATTGACCGGAAGCTGGAAAGGCATTGGGGAAGAAATGTGAAGGAGAGAAGGAAACAGGACCGTTTCTGGGGACGCATTACCGGTGAGGACATTCCGAATGCATGGTGCTGGCTTTCTGCCAGGAACTTTTCTTGTTCCAGGCTTCTACCTCTTGATGTCGTTCTTTATTCAATTCTTTTCCTCTTTCCTTGGCCATCAGCAAACGCAGTGTTCCGTGCAAAGTGCCCCTTGCAATAAATAAAGCATGAAGTGGTGCACTTTGCCTCTAGGCCTTCTTACATCCCAGTCGAAAAAGCCACAAAATAGCGCCCAAATTACCAGCGAATGTCGTTCCGCATTAACGACAGACTTTTCAGTAGTACTGTAGTAATTTTTTGTAGTTATGCGGCTGCGACAAGAAAGAGCTCAATACTTTAAAAACTTCGGTTCTTACTAGATAAAGGTTGTTGTTAATACAACTTTTCGACCAAAATACTACACAAAGATTTATTGTGATGACCGAAAATATTGTGCTCTGTTTTTCCACAAATATATTATTCAGTAAAGGCATATATACCTATGGAGAAGGAACAATAGCTGTATTTGATTCAAGAGGGCTGCCTTAGGAAACGAACAAATCACTGCAGTCATCACTGCAGGAACAAATAACTTCTTACTTTGATTCAGTTTATTGTCATTTAACTTTAAACGCTAGTTTAAACACGAGTCGTTGACAGAGTGCCACTATTCCGCACCAACCTGCAAAACAGAGACCTCTCCGCCGCCTTACTTCATCAACGGCTGCTGCGGTTAATTTCGTTTCTGTCAGTGCATGCTATTTCTCATTTAGTTATCGGTTAGTTCTTTCACTTGCGCTAAGTGCATGCATATCGCTGCTTTTAAATAATGAACCCGATGGAGGAATTCTGCGGGACGCACGAAGATGACGGGAATAGTAGTGGCAGCTCTGCTTGGCTACATCCTGCCCGAAAAGCTTTCTGGCAATTCAGGTGCTCTGTAATTGAGTACTTTAGCGCTTCTTTAACTTAAGAACACGCCCCCTTTGATCACCTAATACACCAGACGATGCAGTCATTCGGGTGGATAGTCTGATAGCTCGGCGCCATCCGAAAAGGAATATTTACGACTGAAACGTGCTTCAGCAAACAAGGCGCGAAATAAGATTGCGTGCTCGGCTCACTTTGTCCAGTGCAGAGTGAGCGAGAGCGCCGTGTCGGGAGCTCGTTCTCCATCCATGGGGTGTTTGGTGCCGCTGCGATGACCTGGGAAAGAGGCGCGCTCCGGTCGTTTTGGGGAGGAAAACATGCGGAGAGAGCAGAGTGATACTAGGGACAATGAGCCCGCGAAAGCAGCTTCTGCGCATGCGAAGCAATTTACATCAAGGTCTGCGAGAGACTGACTGACGCGCAGCGGCATGTGCGAAGAGCGGGCAATGTAGACGAGTACTATTTGCCGAACGAGAACGAAGTTTTTCATTCAGCAAAGAAAAATTTTAAGGACGCTATCGTGTGTCTTTTCCGGCGTCGTGCAAGGCGTTGTATCCAGTTATTGTTATCCGCGCACTTACACTCAAGTTCGACGTTTATTCTTCTGGCTAGTTACAACGAAACCTAGCAGCCGTGATCAATCTGTGGTGTGGAGGGCCTAGGCAGAAGAGGGAAGGGCAGTGAATGCACGACCGTATTCGTATTACATGTACGGAACGTTGCAACAATTTCGGAAGCATAGAGGAGCAAAGCATGGCTTCAGGCTTATGTTATGTAAATCTTCCTGTTATTCTCCAGGGCACTTGGCGGCACAAAGAGCCTGCCAGTGACAAATATGCGCTCTGACCGCTATGCGTTCACCCCTACATTGGTTCTTCATTAATGCTACATGGCTTTCTTTTGCAGCAAAAACTACATTGGCCACGAACTTGCAATTTCGCTATGGCAGTGCTCCGAGGAGGCACAGAGGCCGACCTTGAGCCGTTGCCTAGCAACCACCGCAGCTGGCGGACGCCGCGCGCTCGCCGCGCCATCTGACATGACGTCATACCGCATGCCTCGTCGCGGAGCCACCGCCGTTTGGTATGACGTCACACCGCTTGCCCCGTCGTTGGGCTCGCCTCCGCTCGCTTCGCCAGCTGCGTCGAATGCCTGATAACATGTCGGAGGATTGAAAAGGAGAGCTCGCGTGAGCCACAACCACAGTTGAGGCGGCAGTCAGATCAGCCACTGTCAATGCTTTCGCATTACGTCAATGCGGTTTCCGGAGTGCCCTCTAATTTTTTCTTTATCGGGTGAAATAGCATCGGGTGAAGTGTTCTAAAAAAATAGAACGTGAGCCAAGTACGAAAAAAAAAAGGCCCAAAATGTCCGGGGATCAAATTAAAAGATAAACTCGCCGGAGAAAAGGAAAAATGGTTTGTTGTAATTTACACAATTCTCCCATTTTATGCGGAACACAAGAGTACGGATCCTCTCTGCCTGCTCACACGATCGGCGTTTTCATTAATGAAATTGTTCTGCTATGAGATCATATTTTTTGCGGTGATGATAGAGGTAGGCTTCCGAAATAAACTGCTTTAGACTGAATAGCTCAAATAAAAAGTAAGTCACGATAACTGGCATATATGTATGGTAGAACTTCGCCTTGCATTTTATTAACCTCGATAGTTTCACGCTTGTTTGCGATGACGCCCTTTTCCGGTCCTTTGGTATTTACGTCATCAGCCTTGACCTTCATGAGCTTCTTCCCTGTACATTCGCACTGTGGCTTATAAGCTGCGATTGAAGGAATACACTTTTTTCCGGCAAAGTCCCGTCATCACGGGGTGCCGACATTCTCGAGAGTAGCTGAAAACCGCGCCTTGACGATAACTCCGTCCCCAGCAGTACTGGGGTGCGCTATGTGTGAAGCATGACTAGAAAGTGTGCTAGTTATTGCCGGACTGAATCTCGACCACTTGTAACAGCCCACAGTCGCATAGTTAATTGTCTCAGCCCTGCGCGTGCATCACAGTTTTGGCACAGTGCTCCTCGCAATAAACGCGGTTCAGGTTTGGTTTGGCTTGGTTTAAGGGGTTTAACGTCCCAAAGCGACTAAGGCTATGAGAGCCGTCGTAGTGGAGGGCGGTTCGGGATGGGCAGCGCCATGGCGCTTTTATTTTTTTTACCTTAGTCATATGTTCCTATTGGACTAAATAAGCGCGCAGAGGAGCACTCACTAACTAAACCAGACCGTCATATATCATGCTGAGAAAAGATGTAAAAAAAAAGAGAGGAGGCTATAGAGCACCACGTGCTCGATTTATTTCGTGGCACCATTATTCATATCATTTTGACTCTGGTCCCGAGCTTTGGAGCCCGACGGCACGAACAGCGCGGTTTCCTAAGTTTATTGCACGAACGAAGCCTCCGTTACCAACGTGGCCAGGAATAGATACGACACATGGTTGCCACATGAGTCATTAATAATGCTCTCGCAACGCTCGCATGCACGTCGAGAGCCATTTCCCTCAAGAGGGATTTCCCTCAAGAGAGGAATTAAGAAGCTCCAACAGAATGCATATGAAGTGCTTTTTCGCGAAATAGAATCACCTCTGAGCTATGCTTTCTTGCATAACTAGTTCACAAAGAGTTTAACTATAACCTCTGTGCGCACTCTTGTCTGATTTCAACGACCTGTACGTCCTTCTATCATTATAGCATTCTGGCAGCATTGAGGATTGCTGGTTTATCACTGAAACTTGCTCACTGGCTAAGATGTTCCCTGGCTGAGCACGAGGCAGTGGATTTCTTTTCCGACCTCGGCAGGTGTTTTCCAATAAAAGCGAAATGCGAAAACATGTCTGCGCTGATATTTCTGCGCATATTAAGCAAGCCCAGTTCACCGAAATTTATCCGGAAGCCACTAGCACGGTGTACCTTATAGCCAAGCAGCAGAAGTGGGAGGCGGAAATTCACTATTTAGAAAGGTTACGAACATTAAGCATGAAAAAAAAAAGTGACAGAAGTGCTAAATTTTACAAGCTAGGGAGTAGAAAACATACTACCCATGTCTAGCTCAACTACACTTACAGTCGCGCACAATATTTCCCCAAACCCACCGCTATTTACCGTTGGCTGGGTCATTTTTTTTCTTTTGCAAAAAATGCATTGGTGTTCCAATTGGTGCTCCATTGGTGCTTCACATCGGTGTTCCAAGAAGCCAGTCATAAAGCTTCAATTTGAAATTCTCGCTACTTAAGTTACAGGCATCTTCTTTAAGGTGATTTGTTTTACGCAATGCCGGAAGCGCTGATAATCAGACGTCCTGCCAGTCTAATATGACATAACCCTCCAACACATGCACCAATATTGGGGCACATAATTGTGTACAATGTCTGGCAACACACCAAATTATCATGCCGTGTATATTTTACAGGTCGTGTCCACTGTGGCGACCTGATATGCTTCGGCAGCGCTGCGCTCAGCGTCGAAAAAATTGGTAATGGCTTAGCTCAGCTATGTCAGGATATACGTAGCGACAGGTGCGCAGTCTCTCCCTCGGTCAAAGGCTAGCGGCGTTGCCGCGCGGCACCGGCAGCTGTGACGTCAATCGGCGGCTCCTCTCGGACGGAGGCGAGCGGCGCGGCGAGCACAAGTGGCGCCGAAGGCCCACAGAGAAACGGCGAGACTGCGGGTAATGTAGCTCTCGCTACAAGAGGTGTGTCGAAACCCGAACGGGATGCCTAGTTGACGCAAGAGCTGTCGTGTGAGGCTGACATGTGCCCGACGACCCCAAATCGAACGAAGCAACCTCTGGCGCACATCGAATCCGCGCCGACGATTGCGTAGCATGTGAGGGGCTGGAAATTTTTTTATTTTATGGCTCCCTGCTACGATTTTAAACCGGGCTCTTTTGCTGGTGTCAGGATGCGATCAGAGCTCCTTTCTTTCGCTTTTTTCTAGCTCCTTTTATTATAACTGTACTCTACCTTCACATAGAGGCCATGGATGTCGGAGGCTGAGGCAATGATGTGATTCATGCCAGCTTTTAGAGACCCTCTCTGGAGCCTTTGCGTTTTGCGGCGTGTCCAAAACAACGAAATCATGGTAAATAGATATGTTAAGAAAGCAAAAAATATGAAGGACGAATAACACGAAATTAGATGAGATGAGCAGCTAAAATACAGCAAAATAAAAGACACAGGCGGTTTCAAAATGGGCATTAATCCAACGCTGTTCAGAAAAACCAAGCGTTGCGTTCAAGATTTCCAAACCTGTGTTTTCTGAAATATCCTGCAACGGTAGACATGGTGCTCGAGATCTCTCCTTTCACTGCATTGCGTTTTCTTATTTTCATCTTGGAGCAGCCTTATTACAGTTTTGTTTTTTTTCTCGACAAAATCCAAGCGTCGTAAAGTGTAGAATAAAATAAGCATAAGAGTTGGCACTCTTTCTAACTCTTCTTGAGGGGTCGCCAGCCTTGTGGTCTTTTGCGCATAACGCTTTAGTTCATCTCGAAACACATCGGGATGTACTTAGGTAGGATCTCAGCGTGCGTACTCGGCCGCAATATCGAATTCCTGTTTGATGCAGGAACAGTCTTCGTACACAAGTACTTGTAGCCAAATTACCCCGTTACTCAAATAGCTACTGAGAAGTGCATTTTTAACTGTTTTCGCTCGTGTCTTTCAACAGACGCACAAATTCTTACAAAGTGTCTTTTCTTCGCATGGTGGTTGCCAGAAACGTAAAAATAGCCCAGGCCTTCGAAACAAAACATACAAAGACTGCAATGGCTGAGAAGAAATGTTGTAAGAGCTCAAATCTGTAGATTAGTGCCGTTCTCCTTTGAAGTACTCTTTGACCGATGCCCAGTTTTGCACTTACAGTGTTCTCTCCTAGTTAAGGCGCCAACTTGTAAGGCGCTGACGTTCCAGACGACGGAATTCCAAGCGGCAAAGGGGCCACATAAGAAAAATGACGTTCCCAGCTCACCACTGAAAAGCACTTCTGGTGAAACGATAAGCAGTTCAGGTGTGGATTTGGCCTGGCTGGAAAGAAGGAAGCGAAACAACAACTAAACCATCATCCGGGAAAACGTAGTGCTGACAAACGAAAAAGAAAAATTGCGAAAAGATTTTGAGCGTACAATCTTAGTTACAGCCGGTTCGATGGAATCTCGACTAAGGCACGAAAGAAACTAAATATGAAGAACTGTTCGTAACATCAAAAGAGATAGAAAGAAGAGTTATATAGGCACAAAAATTTAAAAATTAAGGTTACGATGATTTGTCGGCGCTCTAGAACAAAATTTTTGTCTTAAGCCGTCTCTTAGAGCGAAAGTGCTAAGCACAAGGATATAAGGCCGCATTTATATCGCAGTGACAGCGGTTGGTCGGAGGTAGTCTGAATAGAAAGCAGCAGAAAAAGTAAGGTTTCAAAAAGGAAGAAACTTACTTCACTAGACACGGTCGCGTCTAGGCCTATGGATATCAGAAAAAGGAGCCTTAGTCTGCAAAACTGTTTGCTTGTTAAGACCGCAGGAAACTGTACTGCGAACACCTTGAGCCAATGCTTTGAAACTATAGAAGTTGTCCTTCAGCTCCCTTACAAACGTATACACTTCGAGCATTTTGTCTGCCCGGGAGCCCCTGTCTGGGCGAAAGTGTTGATCAAGAGAGACCGGAAAGGTATTTTTCGGGAAATGAATTTTCGGGAATTCGGGAATTTTTGGGAAATGAACATAGTTCACAAAGAAACCGGATAAGCAGATGGGAAATTGAGAACAAATTGAGAGCTTTATTCTTTCAGATAAGAAAAGCAGCAACCGCGGTGGGAGTATTTCGTAGCATACCTAGCCTTCAGAGGGAGCCAGGCGTGCGCGCTCAGAGCTGCCGGTCGATTTTCCCTCTAAAATGCGTTGCTCGTTCGGCGCTGCTGGCGATTACTACAATGGCTGCTTTGAGAGCCCTCCCAAGGTATTTCTTCGCGACAAATGGCGCTAGGGTGAAGGACAAACAATACTCAGCCGCCTCATCTGGCAAGGCACACGATGGATGGATGGATGGATGGATAGGAGCGCCCCCTTTGAAACGGGGTGGTGGCAATTGCCACCATGCTCAGCTTTTCTTTATTTATTATTTTTTTGTTTACTGTGTTGGCAATTCTCATTAAGATTCTCCATCAACTTTGCCTACGGTTTCCTACTATTCTAACCTTATGCCACATCTCTGCTTTTCAGCCACCAATCCTCCAATCGCTTTTTGCTGACTTCCACTGCAGATTTATTTACATGACCATTGTTATCTTTAAACCCTAGGGCCTCAGAAAGAGTGACTGTGCCTGCATCGACATCCGGATGGATACCATCACATTTGATTATGAGGTGTTCAATTGTTTCCACAGATCTACCACACACTGCACATGTGTCATCTTCTTCGTTAAATTTCTTTTTGTAGCTGCGCGTTCTAAGACACCCTGATCTAGCTTCAAAAAGTAGGGCACTGCCTCTTGAGTTATCATAGAAAAATTCTTTCCTGATCTGCCTTTTCCAGAATCGATATAGTTCTACACTATGTTTCTTTTCCATTGAATTCATCCAATTTTTAACTTCCGCGTTTTTAACCTGTCGTTTAATGCTCTTTCTTTCTCCGTCCTCATGACCGGCATACTTACTGGTTAGTTTTCTAGTTCTTTTCCGCCACTGTGAGTCAACGTTCTTTCTGTATAAATATTTAAATACCTTAGCTGCCCATCTGTTATCGTCCAATTTCCTCAGGCGTTCCTCATATAGTATTTTACTCTTAGCTTCCCGTGCCTCGAATGATGCCCAACCCATATCCCCTTGTACTGCCTCGTTTGTGGTTTTGCCGTGGGCACCTAGTGCTAATCTTCCAACAGCTCTCTGATTTCCGTCTAATCTCGACTGAACTTCTGCCCTTAAGCACAGAACCGCATTGCCGAAAGTAAGTCCCGGCACCATTATTCCTTTCCAAATACCTCTTAGTACTTCATATTTGTTGTACCCCCATAATGCCCTATGTTTCATTATCCCGGCGTCTCTTCGTCCTTTTGCCCTAAGAGCCTGTTCATGCTTTTCCGTGTATATCTGCCCTTCGTTTAGCCATATCCCGAGGTATTTGTATTCGGCCACTTTGGGTATTTCGTGGCCTTGTATTGTAAGCACCTGATCAGTTGTATCGTTAAAAATCATCACACCTGATTTAGTTGCGCTAAAACTGAATCCTAGAGCGTCTCCTTCGTCTCCACAGCAATTAACCAAAGTTTGTAAATCTTCCTGGCTATCTGCTAACAGTACAATATCGTCCGCATACATTAAACCCGGGAGTCGCTGCTCAACTACATTTCCGCCTAATCTGTACGATAGATTATAACCCAGATTACTTTCTTCTAGCCTTCTTTCCATATTTATCACGTAAAGCATGAACAGCAGCGGTGATAGAGGGCAACCTTGCCTTAATCCTTTGTGCACCCCTACAGTTGTGGTACTTTTTTTCCCTTCCCATGTAATTTCAACTTCATTATCTCGGTAGATTTCCTGTAGAAAATCAATTACCTCATCACCAATACCTAAATCTTTCAATATGCTCCACAGGAGTTCCCTGTTCACGTTATCGTATGCACCGCTTATGTCTAGAAAGGCTATAAACAGAGGTCTATTTTCCGCCTTAGCTATTTCTATGCATTGGGTAAGCACGAACAGGCTATCATCTAACCGCCTACCCCTTCTGAACCCATTCTGAAGTTCTCCGAGTATCCTATTCCCTTCTACCCATGACTGCATTTTTAATTTCACCGCCTGCATTGCCAGCCTGTACATAACAGATGTTATCGTAATCGGACGGAAGGATTTTATGTTCATCTTATCTCCTTTCCCTTTATAAATCAAATTCATTTTACTCTGTCTCCAGCTGTGCGGAATTTGCTGATTTGTTATGACTGCCTCCAATGCTTTTATCAGCGCGTCCTTGCTTCTTGGGCCAAGTTCATTAATCAGCTTAATTGGAATTTCGTCTATCCCTGCGGAAGTGGTTTTAGGGATATTCGCTTCCGCCTTTTCCCAGTTAAGACTAGTCAGTTCTAAGCTGTTCTCTTTTGTGCTGTCCTGTGTTGCCGCCTCACTTGGGGAGATTACCCCATTGGCGTCGCTAAAAGACGCAGCTATAAATGACGTAATGTAGTCCACAGCATCGTCTCCCTCCAAACATTTTCCCTCAGCATCTATAATCTGTTCCTGCTTTCTTTGATTTGTTTTTCCCAACCAGCTTATATGGTTCCAGAATTTTCTTGGCCCCCCTTTATTTGCCTCGCGAACTTCAGCCAGCCATTTATCAGAGGACTGCTTTATTTTAGCCTGGACTAGGACCTGAACTTGCTGTTTCTTTTGTCGATAAGATTCCCATTTTTTTCCTATTTCCTCTACAGATAACTGCGCCCTCTTTGCTTCTCTGTGTTCCCTTGAAGCCACCCGTCGTTGTTCGATGGCCTCCTTAATTTCCATATTCCACCAGCTTCGTGGCTTCCTCTTTCCTCTCCAGCGGTTAACTCCTTTCACTTGTTTCATTTTTGTAGCGATGAGCAGTTCCAACTGATTATAATCCCAATTTTCCATGTGGCGTTTCTCAATTATTTCTTCTATATCGGCTGATATTAGCGCTATTTGTTCATCATTTAATTTTGCGTTGTCTTTTGGACTTCGTTGCATTTCTCTTTTGACTAGGGCTCCCAACTGTAGACTAATACGTTTATGATCACTTCCTAGGCTGTCCTTCCCCTCTTCGTCTATTTCCATTATTGCGAGCTTGCTATAGATGCCCTGCGACATTAGACAGTAGTCAATGGTTGTTTGCCTGTTACGGGATTCCCACGTGATTTGACCCTCACATTTAGTTTCTCTATTGACAATAACTAAGTTGTGCCGCTCACACAAGTCTAGCATTAACTTCCCGTTACAATCTGTGTATCCATCCAGATCCTCGATGTGGCCGTTCATGTCTCCAAGCAAAATAATATCGACACCGTCTCCAATCTGCTTTATATCGTCATTGAGGCACTTAACTAGATCCTTGTTTTCTTGCCTGCATTTGTCCCCGGTCCCTAAATAAACTACCCCTAGCCATGTCCTTTTGCCAGCAATTGTACCTGATACCCAGACATGTTCTTTGCAAGTTGATTTTATTCTTTGCCAATTTGTTCCTTGATGTATCAGCATACCTACTCCTCCTCCCTTCTTCTCCGTTGTTGTTCTGTTGCACCCTTCCCAGACATAGCCATCGATGAAAGGTGGATCTTCTAGATCCCTCAGATGTGTCTCGCATAGAGCGTACACACCTACTGCTTCGTCCTTTAACTGCTGTTCTATTTCTAGCCATTTCGCTCTCTTTCTACCCCCTTGCATGTTTATGTAACTGATCCTGGCGTTAAATTTCTTTTTCGTAGTTTTCTTTCTGGGCCTCCTAGTGGCCATTTTGTTGGGATCAGCCGCCATTGTTACATTTACATCGCTTCTACCTACACCTACGCCCTGAGCCACCGTGGACCCCCTAAAAAAGCTACCGCTCGGCCTCCCAGGCGCCTGCCTATCTCTTCTCCTACCCTTCCACTGAAATGGATGCCATCTCGTCCAAAGTCTCTGCCCGAACCTGCCCTGTGCACTTCCTTGTTTATTTCTACCACCTCAAAGCCTTTCTCGAGGCCTAACTGTCTTATCTCGCGATTAAGATTCACAACGTCTTTAGCAACCTCTGCATTCCTTCCTTGTACCTCAGGCACTGTACACACCACGATCTGCGCTTGCTGTGCTATCGCCCTTATACCGTCAACTCCCTCAGCTAATGTTTTCCCTACTTGTGCGGCGTTACCATTCAGGACATCATTTAGCCCCGCCGCTACCACTACCAAGTTACGCCTTGCAGCCTTCTCGGAAAGTTCACTTTTAGTCGCTGTCAGGACATCGTCCATTGTCTTTCCTGGAAACACCCCAACTGCTACCCGCCTATCACCCTTCACCCGGTCCAGAATAGCTCTTTTGCAGCGCCCCATGTTTGAGTCACCAGCGATAAGCACTAGGGTACTCTGCCACTCCCTCCTAACTTCCGGATCTCGCTGCCTCTTATCAGCGACTGTGCCCTCATTTCCTGGAAGTAGCCCGGACCCCTTCTCAGTACCGCCTCTCGAATTCCCAGCTGCCACCTGTGCATAGCTGTTCCTGCCTGAACATGTCTGACCTACTGGCCCCTCGCTGTCCATGCCAGTGCAAGCCCCATCCACGTGGCTGGCGCTGGAATGCCCGCCATTGTGGCTTCCAATGGCGGTGTCAGCCGTTGTTGACTCGATCTGAGATAGCTGTACTTGAAGCTTACGCTTCTCTGCCCTCTCTATCTGTAACTCTGTTTCTAGAGCATCCATCCTTAGCACTAGTTCGCTGTTCGCCTGTTCAGCCCTGTCCAGGCGTGCACCTAATACGCAGAATTTGCACATAAAATCTGCGCCTTCGGCCTCCTCCACTGAATCGAACCGCGTTTCTTTTAAATTCACCGATTCCTCACACACCATACATCTAACCTTCAGTAACTTAACCATCGTAGCAACACTCGATTATTGCTTGCACCAAATGCCCAGATATCTACACGCTCAAGACGAAAACACTTGAAAACACGTGCAAAATCAAATAAAAGTCTGGCTACCGCAAATGCCGATCAATCACTTGGAAAAAAATAGCTATCTCTCTAAAAGTTAACGCACAAAAAAAAAAAAAAACACTGAGACAACTGTCGGCCAAATAGTCCCGGCCGAAATTAGGTCACTGACCTAAAATCTATTCCTTAACCTGCACTTCCCCTAACAGCCTAAAAAACTAACCGCACTTTTAAAACTATTAAAGGAAAGTACTCATCTATTTTACGCAGACGCTCTCGCAGTCTGTCCGGTCCCGGTCTCCACGCGTGATCCGAAGAGCACCAAAAACGCACGTCCGCACAGAACGGCTGATTGCGAGCGCGGCAGCATAGAAGCGGCGCACGCTTAGAAAGAGCAATCGGCGCCACTTGTAACGGCTGAGTAGTGTGCTGAAAAGACTCGGATTTCGAAATAAGCTTCTCTTGAGCTCTGAAGCACTCGGGTCTTCCCGCGTACATCGTCGGGCAAAAATCCCTCAGGGGCGCTCTTTAAAACGCCGCCGCTGCCGCCAGCCCAGTCACGTCGCGCTCCTCTTTCTACAAAAGAGGGATTAGCCTGGCGCTCCGGGAATAATCTAAAACTCCTGTTCTCTATCCATCTTCCTGCTTCTGTGCTCTCCCGCCGCCAGAAGCTGCGGCAGCTCTCTTTCTAGGAAGCATGTGTAACAACGCCGAGAGTTTCGCACTAACTTTGCAGACCGGCCATTTTGGCACGCCGCAATTTAGTTTTGCCATTTTTACTTTAGGCATACGTCTGCCATTCTCTTTGTGTGACTTTATTCGTAGATGACAGGGGGTCATGAGCGGATTTACTTCATTCTGGCGCCGTATTGTTTGTTTATCTGACGGGTGAAGCACAATAGGTTCAGCTTCCGGATCATGAAAAATGTTCTCGCGTAAGGACAAGTTGTAGCATTTATTTTAATTTTACTTTTATTTATTTACAACTGCTGCTAATCCCAAATGGTATTATGGCAGGAGGGCATAGTTATGCCTACAAGAAAGCGGTCTAGTATTTATAAGAACATTCAACAGGACAACATGTCAAGAAAAAACAAGAAATGGCACACCGCAAATACAACAAAGCTATAATGTAAACAAAAAAAATAGTACATGAAATAAGGCTATTGTCAGCAGCATTATACAAAGGATACCAAATTGTGGAAAATGATGCTACTTTTTAGAATACACAGACAATAAGTAAACAGGAAATATTATGAACGTACACTGCACAGGCATTGAAATATTATATGTAGGTGTTTTTGTAACACTACATATCCTCTGATTACTGAAACGTGAGTGATTTCGGTCGTCGTTCCAGGCATGCTCGCAGCCCTGAACATTTTGATTCCAACACTAAATCAATAATACCGGGCTGCAATTGACTGTCCTGACGCAGACTGGCTGCATTATATGAACTATGCGTTACACTTTTAATAGAATTACCAAGCTATCCTTTCTAATTCCTAATCCAGACATCCTTCAAAAATAAGTGTGGCTATGAGGATCAGTCTGGAGGTAGCGTGGTGGAGACGCGGAGAGGCCGGAGGTAGGCGGGAGGATTGGCGGTGCCGTCATCTGGTTCGCTTGTAATAAAGTTTGGGAATTGCATTTCTATGTAGTCTGTCTAGTCTAAACGACAATAGTTGTGAGTAAATGTAGAGCACGCAGCAGCATGTCAAACTACCCGTTAAACTTGTCTGATTCGCAGGAAGCCCTGCTAATTGAGCACCTGTACTTGTAGGAGGCAAGTCCGCAATCACAACACACTTTATCATGACTTTCTAAAGCCGTATTAGTTTTCAAATGACGTTTCATGCCTTTTTAATTTCTTCTTAAATATACTCCTCCAGCTGTTCATTAACGGCCACCTTCAGAGACGGGCTGTGAAGTTATAAACTATTTTGACAGTATTTTTTATTTGGTCTCACTCAAACTCAGCTCCACTGTGCCTAATTACGCCCAGCTTCGTTTTGTTTTATGCTGAAAGATTCACTGCCGTTTTCCGCTTAAAAGCTCCTTTCCAAGGAAACTTGCGGGGACGCTTCCAATCCTTCTGACTTCTTGCGGCAGTTTTTGTTTTCTTATATTTACTACTCTTCTGAACAGAACATTTCGACAACCGCGACAAAGACCACGTCCAAATTTTCATTTTCTCTTGAGATTGTGAGGCTGCACTTCCTCTAATGTTTACATTTTAATAAGAACTGTTCGGCTCCTTCATTACTGGGAAGGCCATTTCCGATCAGAGGCCCGCACTTAAGGGAGAACCGAATGGCTGCTAGTTGTTTTCTATCTTATCGCTGTTACGGAGCTCCTGTGTTCGCACAACGTGTCCTCATAACTGACTTCTCCGCACCGATGCCCTCTAAAGAGACCGAACCAATGACGGCCCAACCAAAAGACGGCAATATTTGGACCCGTACAATACCGACTATCCTCCGGTGTAAAACATACGCACAAGAAAAGAGCAAGCGGGCAGGAAAAGCGAAATGAGGCTTTTCGGTGAACGGATGATATATATTACGCGCCAGCCTGCTCTCCGTGTTGGCCTACACCGGACCCACAGCCAAAACGAGACATGAAATTCAACTTTCCCACTCTCATCAAAGAGATGAAGACGGTACAATTCACAAGTCTCGAGAACATAGTACATTGCTAAACAACAGCCGCGTATTGTTACCCTATTATCGGGTAGCGAAACACTGTATCGGCATGAAAGTTCTGTGCCGAAGGGAAGAAGCTATATGAACTTCGTGACGAAATTCCGTCTGTCTGCACTCACCCAAGCCTTTTTCACATCTCTTGATCACAATTACTTGCATTCACGGCTGTTCCCGAGTTCGCCTTAACCATCTACCTTCCCGTCCCTCTGTAGTGCAGGAGAGTATATCCAATTTGCATTTCGGTGGTACCCTAATCAGCCCCACTCCACTGAAGACAATTGTAAACTGATTTCGAGGCCCTACAAACCATCATATGTGCGGCCAGGTAGGTAGAGAGCACTCCAGTCCCACAGCGGGGCTTTCTATGGCGGCGAAATTTTATATAAAGCACTTGGCGGTAAGGTCCCCCATGGCACGACAAACATAAGAAATAAAAATATACGAGACGTACACTTCAAGAAGGAAACGAGAAAGGAACTAGTCGGAACCGCTGCGCCCGCGAGAGCCAGTTTACCCCAAGGCGGCGCGTCTGAATAATGGCAATGCCGGCTTCTGCGAGTAGGTCTAGTGTATAGAAAAGTCTGAAACAAGGCTTCCTTACAGGCGTTTTGTGGCTCAGTACATAATAGAAGAACTGGCATCTGATCGGAAGCGCACAAAAGTATGGACATTAGCTTCCGTCGTCTATACAGTAGAAGGGGAACAAGAGAAGACATAACGGACGAATGCCGCTCCACAAGTTCATGCACCGGTGTCGGCAAGAGGCGGGATACTTCAAACATTGCGACCGCTGTTCTTGAAGTTTATACTGTCATAACATAAAAACAAGATCGCAAGTACCACGCGCTGGAAACTTATGCGAAATGCGCGAGAAGCAAGGAAACAGCTTTCGTGCTCATTATTTTCCCCAGCTTGTGAAAGTGTTCTTCAATAAAATTATCTGCACATGCTCTCTCCTGCAGGACTGAACAGCGCACAAAGGACGAGGACACAGAGAAGAAGCGACAAGACACGAGCGCTGTGTCTCTCCTACACGCTGGAGGCTTGAACTTACGCACTATACAATGCATGCCTATAGAGTGATTGGCCTTTAAACGATGCTCGTTTCGCAACCCGTGCCGCTGTTTTAAGGTTACTATCTTCCATGGTTGTACTGAGTCCCATGGCTCGCATTCATTACTTGATCATATTCTTTCGAATTTTCCCACTGCTCCTCCGGTTGGCGTGATAGAATGTGATGTCACTGATCATTTTCCGGTATTTCTTTGCGCACTATCATCTCGTTGCAGTAACATGTCCACAAGAAAGTCAGTTTTTGATAGCGGAAAATATTTTGAAGCCATATCTAATACTGATCTTTCATACATTTTGGGTCTCTCGAACCCAGAAGTGGCTGTACTTGAGCTGTCGAAAATAATTTCATCAGCAATCAATAAATGCACATCGCTCCAATCATCCACGAGAAAATATGTTACCCCCATTTCCCCATGGATAACTACTGCTCTGTTAAACTCTCTGAAGAAAAAAGAAAACATGTATAAGAAAACTAAACACCAGCCGTTCAATCTGCGTCTTAAATTGAGATATAAAAGGTATTCCAGTGTACTAACATCGCTTCTAAAGAAAGCTAAACGATGTTATTATGAAAACCAGTTATCCAGACATACTAACAATTCTAAACGAAAATGGCAGCTACTTGACTAATTTCTGAATATTCGTAAGTCACCTAATGTTGTTAAATCTATTTTCCACGGTGGTGTTACTTTATCGAATCCCGAGGAAATGGCGAATACATTTAGCAATTATTTTTTCAATTCACCTAATTATCCTTTCTCTTCGTTATGCACACCTTCTCTTGAGCGCTGCCCTCACTCCTTTTTTCTTACCGCCACGTGTCCAGACGAAGTTCTATCTGTAATTGCTAATTTAAAGACGACCGGCCCCGGCGTTGATAATATCCATGGAAAGCATGTGAAAAGTATCCGGTCATTGCTTGCACCAGTCCTCAGCCACATCTGCAATCTCGTTTTTAAATCTGGCAGTTATCCCAAGCAGCTCAAGATAGCGAAAATAATACCGGTCTTCAAAAAAGGTGATCCAGCTTTGCCAAATAATTATCGACCGATTGCAATTCTTCCTTTTTTTGACAAAATTTTAGAAAAACTAATTGAAGTAAGGTTGTCTAGTTATATTGAAAAATTTAACATATTGACAGATAGTCAACACGGCTTTCGGCGCGGACTATCTACAGATACTGCAATAGCGTCTCTCATAGATTACGTTAGGCTAACAATTGATAAAGGAATGTTCTCAGGAGCAGTTTACATAGATTTTAGCAAAGCATTTGATTCCATTGATCACTCCATCTTGTTTCACAAATTGGAATCTTATGGTATCACTGGACCTCCCCTAATGCTCTTGAAGAGCTTTCTCTGTGACCGAGAGCACATAGTCTCTATTAATGACCATACATCTAACATAGCTTTAATTAACAAGGGTGTTCCACAGGGCTCAATTCTTGGCCCTGTATTGTTTTTACTCTACATTAATGATTTACCATCCTGTTTTAAGAATTGCAATAGTATACTATACGCTGATGACTCTACCATGCTATCATCGCACCAGGACATTAATCAGCTGATACTTAACCTACAGAATGATCTTAATTCTCTTGACCGTTGGTGCCACATTAACCGCCTGTCCGTGAACGTCACTAAAACTTGTTTTCAAATTTTCCATCCCTCTCAAAGCCCATCACACCACTTCTATACTCAATTCTGCTGCTATTTCGCCGCAAGATCGGGTTTCTTTTCTTGGTGTTATCATTGACCCTCACTTAAAATTCCATCATCATGTAGCTGAAACGTGCAAGAAAATTTTTTATGGGTTACGCGCACTAATTAAAGCCCGAAGCTATTTTCCAGTCCAAACTTTATTATCTCTTTACTACGCATTCATCCACAGCCACTTAAACTACGGTATCTCATCTTGGGGTAACGCCTATCACATTCATCTCTGGCCTTTAATAAAAGTGCAAAAGCAAGCCATGCGCATCATAACCAATACCCCTCGAATGTCACCCTCTCGCATTTTCTTCATAGATTTAAACGTTCTACCTATCTCGGCCCTTTATTTTTACAACCTTGGTATCCTATTCTTTAAGATTCTTCATCATTATCTCCCGCTAAGCATATTTTCTCCCGGCACGATCATGAGCAACATCGTCACACGTTTTGCGCTGCGTAATAACTTTTTACTACCTAAGGTCAGAACTAACTACGGGAAACAATGCCTTCATTTTTCATCCGTATCATTTTGGAACTCTTTGAACATAGACATCAAACAAACTAATACGCTTTCTTTATTCAAGGTCAAACTAAAGCTTTTCCTTCTTAATTTGTGATTTTTTTGTTATTGATTCTATGTATTGCGGCATCTGTGAGTGTTTTATTGTACATTATCGTGCATTACATTGTTTGTATTTAAATATTTCAGTAACTAATATTACACTATGTGCCTATATTTATTCTGTTGCGTCGATAATTAATGTGTTGTGTATTTTATATTATGTTGCATATTGAAATTTATTTTTATGGGAGGTCCCGCCCACGGTCTTGTACCATGGGACCTCTCGCTGTATACAATTGCAACTTTTATTGTATTCCTCAATAGACTTTCAACTTCAACTTCAACTTCAAAGAAGCACAAGATTGCCCTTCAGTTTCTAACTTTGTTTCTTCCTTAAAAATTCCTTTAACGGCCCTTCGGGCTTTGTATCGTTTGCAGGTTTCGATTTGCGCTCGGTTGGATAATAACGAAGCAACCGTTTTCTCGCTACGCGACTGTAGAGCAAATCGGCTGGGTAGATTTGCATAGACTACACGTGAATGAAGACCAAGGTTATATAGCTGCGCACACAATTATCGCTACCATATCGGTGGCGGCCAGCACAGCGATTTCACAGAACAAACTGCGCCCGTTCCACAAACAAATCAATGAAGCCCAGTCGTCGCACCACTCTGCTCACTGCTGGTGAATTTCCGAGCGGCGACACGATGGGCAGTCTCTTTATTTACCGACTGCTCAAACAAAAGCATTGACCGTGGTCATGAACCACGCGGATAGCGTAGTCGCTGATCGCCCTGTGGGAGCGATGCGCCTTACAAAAACACCAAAGAAAAAAACAAAAAAACAAAGGACGCACAAAAGCGCAGCCGAGTCTTCAAGGGTTATTCACCGCTGCCTCCCGTTCACCTCACTTGCTTACGAGCAGGTTTGCCTTTCGTTCCGTCCCCTTCTACTGCGTTTCTCGCGTGGCTACATGCGAGTGCTCTTTGGCACGGCCTCAGTTCCCACAGGAGAAATTCCCAGCGCGCATGAAGGGAAGCGGCCCTTACGAGCGTGCCCGAGAGCAGCTGTTGCGAAAGGCAGCGTTGCGAATAGCTGCCCTGTAGTCTCTCTACACTTTGTCTCATTGACAACATGCAACTTTGTCAATGTCAAAGTAGAAGGGGAGAAAGCCATAGAGCTGCCGAAACATCAAAGCTGTTATCACAAAAAGTAACGCGTTCCAGCTCTGTATAGTTGAATAACGTATTTAACCATTCTGAATTCTGCTCCAAAATTTTTAAAAAGCGGCAGCATAATAAGTGCCTGCGGCGCTTCCGAAACGGAGTCTCACACCACTCCTTCCGCAATGGTGCAGCGGTAAAGTGATACGCCACTGCCCTGCGATGGCAGGGGCTGTCACAGCTGGGGCTTGTACGACCCAAGTTGCTCTTCTCAAACAACCTCTCGCGATCAACCAATAATTTAATTGCCACCTCCCACGGTGGTCAGCTCGGCCACAATCCGGTGAGCTGTATGGGATGGTGCCACAAGGTCACGCGACCCAGGTGGCCCGCCTTGGTTGCTTCTGCGGCGGGTGGCCGCCTGGGCTGCCCTACGCCACCCTATTCATCGCTCCCAACGCCGACAGCGCTGACGCCGGATTTTTCTGAGTAACAAGGCCTTTAACGCTGTCGCATTAAAATGCGCGTGGCAAAATATAAATACAACGGAAAGCTGGCCAGAGGGTTTCATCCTACGCCAGCGACCCCAGCTGCATACCGCAGCCAACCTAGTCGTCCCCGTTGTCCCAGTCGAACGCGTCTCCATCCGAGCAGCAATACTGGCGGTGGATGGAGAGAGGGAAAAAGGCTGCAGCTGCCAGCGCTGCAACCGCACCAGCCAGGGTCAGTCGGAGGACGCCGGCTGAGCCCCAGAGGAGACAGCGAGCTGCGGTTCTGTCGGCAATGAATCGATTCGCGTTCGATTTCGCAGCTCTAGGTAGAAGAACCAACGCGGCCAAAATGGACGACGGAGAAAGTTTTCCTCGAAGGAGCAGCGCGTGTGAGAGGGCGCATAAATCGGTCCGAATATATACGGCCAGGATTAGAGAGTGTCTTGGAGGGACACGGACGTCTTGTTTGCATCCTATCGTGGTGGCGACGCCGCTGCCCAGTCGTCGGATCCTCTCTCCTCCTTGCTGCTCTGTTTGCTGTCCGGCGCCTTTCGTCTTCTCCCTCCTTCCCTTCTCCATATAAAACGCATCGGAGGACTCCCTCAGTGGAGAGTTTTCTCGTCTTCTTACATCCGATTTCAAACTTCGATTTGTGTGATTGCGTGGGCATTTGAGTAAGTTCCTCGCGAACGAAACAAACGTGCTTGTTACAATTTGGGGATTGACCCAGACTGACGAAGCTCCGCATCCATGCCGCATCGTTTCTCCCTCTTCATTCTTTTCCCACATTTCCCATGGGGACTAAAATATCTAGAATGCCGCTCGTAATTCACATACAACTCATACTGGCGATTGGCCTCCAGTTCCCTCAAGTCCTCGGGCTCAACTTTTGCTATACTGAATTCATGCTGCGCCAGCGACGATGCCATCTTTCCCGCTGCATTACTTTTGCTGTTATCTGCTTCGATAGGAATGTTGCGTTGTTTGATACTCAATATAAGTATAAATAGTCGCCAAGAAGTGGGAAAAAGACAGTTTCTATGAGCTTCTTCACTAAACCGCATGCCTGTCAGTTTTAACGTAAGCATATCTGTTGAATCAAATATCGAGGAATAAGCCCCAACACTCTACATAACGGCTGATGTGTAAGTTGTTCATAATATGCGTTCTGAATATTTTTCAAGAGAAAATTAAACAACAGCTGTATCTTACGTGTACGCACCTCTGGAGCACACACGTGGAGGCTAGCGAAAAGGTTCAGCTTAAGTTAAGGACAATGCTGCGAGCTATGGAAAGAAAAATGATAGGTGTAACGTTAAGAGACCAGAAGGGGGCAGAGTGGGTGAGGGAACAAACGCGGGTTAATGACATCCTAGTCGACATCAAGAGGAAGAAATGAGCTTGGACTTGGGAACGGAGTGGAATATTCCAAGAGAAGGGAAGCGTTGCAGGGAGCGGCAGAAAGTTAGATGTGCGGATGAGATTAAGAAGTTAGCGGAGATACGGTGGCCACAAGTGGAAAAGTACAGGGTTAATTCGAGTGATATGGAAGAGGCCTTTTCCCTGTACTGGGCAGTGGGTGTATTGAGGCTGATGATGATGATGATGAATAAGCGTTCGCAATTAAAGGGCAGGGTGTTTGGCTTTGGCACGCACTAAGCTATGATGCACTGCCAGTCTGTGACACTTAGTAGGGGTGCAAACACTCCCTGTGCTTTTTGGTCTTAAACTTGGCATCCTAAGGAATTCCAATAATTAGCCCCATTCAGTCAAGTAATTACTAAACAGACTTTTAGAAATGGCCCTCTAATCATGCTTGGATTTTTTTAAAGGGATACTGAGAACGAAATTAATTTGGACTGTACCGAGAGGGTACCACACTTCTGATGACAAAAGGCCACCCGCCGAAAACGGAGAAAAGGCCAATAAATGAAATTCGGGTGACACCATAACCATCCCACTTAACAAGCCAACTGCGTGCGTCGACACCTGGCGGCAACCAGTGTCAACCTTCAAAAAAGTTCGCAGGCAGTTCTTTTCGGCGTATAGACCAAAAGTTTGAATCGACTGGCAGGGAAATTTCTAAATTGAAATTTCTCAGCATAAATGCCCATTTGTTGCTGAAAACGTCGACCAAATGGAAGACTCAAAGACTCAATCTTTGATGCGAACAATAATTCGATGGAGTTCTGCCCAGTGCTCTTTCAAGGGCTGTACCTTGTCTTTATTGCGAATGTCGGTTTGTGGCACGCTGCGGTTTCGGCGCTTTTAGTATAGAACTACTGCTACAGTGGCAGTCACCCGATTATACAGCAATAAGAAGCTCGTATACAGCTGTAGGGCGAAAATGTAAATGTTAGTTTTTTTTTTTGTTTTAAGATTAAGAGACTAACAAAAGACAAAAATAAAGACCAGAGAGAAGCTGTGCAACGTACGCAGACTTTAAGCGCCAGCTGGCCGAGAGGGAAACCTGGATGGGAGGCGTGGAGCGCAAAATGGCGGGCTGACATGGGTGAAGTATATATAACGGTATTTCGCACCTTGTCCAGACCGTGTGGGATGCTGTGAAGAAATGTCTAAATACAAGGCCGATTTCAGGACATCTGGCGGTGATTGTGGATGCGCAAGTGAGTTCCGAAACACAAGCGTGCTGCAATAGTGGGGAGACAAATTCGCTCTTATAATCATCGATGCAGCGAAAATCGCAAGCCCGAAAAGATCACTGTGCCAGTACGCCTTCCACAGCCTTTCTGTAAAAGGCGCTGTGTTTCTTATTAAGAGGGGTATGGTTCCAGTACATTCCTGCTTGATTACTGCTGCCGTGGTCCGTCTTACTGTGTCAGTTCTTCTTCTTGTTATTGACGCTTTCTAAACTTTAGTTGGCAACACAACACTAGTCTCGCCTTCCCTTCCTTTGACCTGTATGTGGATTTTCGTGTATTCGCTCTTCGATATTAAAAAAAACACAGGGATTACAGGATGTAAGAGAAGAGCAGCAAGTACGGTAATTTCTCACACGCCGTTAAAACAGCACAAACTGCCTGTAGCAACCGGCAGGCGAAGAGCCGGGCCGAACCAAACTAGGCAAGCAGTCGGGGCAAATAGCCGGCGTTTTTACAACCAAGGAAAAAAGGAGGAAGGAAGAAAGGGGGTTTTCGAGTGGCGTGCGTGGTTTTGGGCGCAAACGATAGCTGAGCGATAGGAGGCACACGTGACCCTAACGGTGCAGTTCGCAGCAAAACCCATCATCGCTCAGAGTGCGTTTGGTTTTTAGGCTGCCTTGGTCTTCATTTAGGCGACAGGTTGCTGTCGGTGGCGCTTGTGGATAGCAAAAGGAGATTTTTGCTGAACTGGGGGTGAAAAGACGGTTTTTCTTCTATCTCGACCCACTGAGCATACAAGTAGCATACTTTCTGCAGTTTCAAGTGCTCTCTTTTTAATCATTTATTTATTTGCAGGGAGGAAATGACAAACAACATTTGCTGGTAAGGCCTTGTGAAATAAGGTTTTAATTGTTATTCTGCGCCCGCAATGCGTCAGTCTCTTGAAACATCCTGGCACCATGCCACTTTGCAAGCGTCCTATGTTTGCAGAAAGAAAAAAAGAACAGAGTGGGAATTACATTCGGACAGCGCCTGAAGCGCTGTACTACACGGGTAAAATAAGACAGCCTGCCAGCAAGCCCCTTGAAACACGTGTACGTCTCGGAGGCAGGAAGACGCATGGACATCCTTGTGTAGCTGTCTCTAGTCCGTTACTGATCCAATTGATTTTCTTGCCGCGGCGCTCCCTGTGACACATTGTTCTGACTCTCTTCGTTTTTCTTTGCGCGTGTCACGCATCTGTTGTCGACGCCGTGAGACAATCCCGATACGACAGTGACCTGAGAAGTGGGACAAGCCGCTCTCCCAGCACCACCCGATGCGCTGTCATGTCGCGACAGCTATTGGCTCACAACAGTAAGCCGGCACCACTCTTCTTTCTGGCTTACGCGGACGGACAGCCGGACGCCGTCGTTGGGAGCGGGAATGGAAGAGCGGCGGTTGAGCCAAAAAAAAAGAGATGGCAATGATCGCACTACACAGATGTGAACATGCAAGCGCGTGGAAGATTATTATCTCATAGACACGAAAATACTAGCTCGGAGAACGCAACCGGCAGCCGGGTGTGTGTGTGTGTGTGTGTGTGTGTGTGTGTGTGTGTGTGTGCGTGTGCGTGTGCGTGTGCGTGTGCGTGTGTGTGTGTGTGTGTGTGTGTGTGTGTGTGTGTGTGTGTGTGTGTGTGTGTGTGTGTGTGTGTGTGTGCGTGCGTGCGTGCGTGCGTGCGTGCGTGCGTGCGTGCGTGCGAGCGTGCGTGCGTGCGTGCGTGCGTGCGTGCGTGCGTGCGTGCGTGTGTGTGTGTGTGTGTGTGTGTGTGTGTGTGAGGGGGGGGGCAAGGGGCGGGGGGGGCTGTTCAAATTCTTTTATGCTGGCTCGTGTGGTCAAGAGCATAAAATAGGAACTGTAAAACCAAGTTCTTAACAATGTGCTTGTTTTTCCTATTAGTTTGTGCGCATGCGACTGCCAGGAAGTTGTGCGTACACCAGCGAATAAGCCGTTGTTCGGCATTGTGCTTGCTGTTGCATTTTTACACTGAAGAACAACCGCTCTGATGGGATTAGCGCTATTCCAAATAAAAACAAATAAGTTTCTAAATGCCTTCAGAGACATGTCAGGCCGAAAAGCTAGAAGAGAGAGCTAGAATGCCGGATTTGCGCCATATTTGAGCTGCCTAAAATCTTACCCATGATATTCTTTAGCAACAGTATTCGTGGCGTCTAAATCCTGGAAAGTAAAATCTCGATGGTAACAACTTTCTAGCATTCGTCGAAACCACGCATCCGAAAGTGAGAGGCAAATGGGCTTACTTGTTTGTTAACGAAACACTGACAATCGGGTGCGAGCAACAGGGGCAGGGACCTTGCGACAACGGGGTGGCGTGATCAAAGCACGTTGCCCGGCATATTGCTGCAGACTCAACAAAAGCATTGGAGGGTCTCTACTGTTTAATGCTCAAGAACGTCCTCAACGACTTGCTCCAGCCAGGAAAGTGCGTTTGCGCCCTGGTCAGCCCAGTCCTTCCCGGCTGGTGCCGCCGTCCCGGGCCAACAACGAAGAAAACGCTTCCCCGAGTAAAACGGCGAATTCTAATGGGCCACGGAACACAAGCTCAGAGAGAGCAGCGAGTCATTTCTCACCTAAGCGGGAGAAAAGCAGGACGGGAGCCCTCTTGTTTACGGAGCGAAATAGCTCCGTGACAGAATGGGCTGTCACCCGTTCTCTTTGTTTGAACGGTACAGTCAGCGGCTAGTCGCAGACAAAGGGTTCGCAAGTGATACGATCAAGTCGGGGATGAACGTGGTCACCCCGCTGCCCTGGATCATTAATAACGTTCACCGAAAGGAGTGCGATACACCCTTTGATCGGATGCACAAGCGTGCTGTCACCAACGCAACCCAATCTGTTTCCTTGCACGACTGACAGCTGAACCAGAGGGCTGTTCTCCATAGAATTTGGACGCGCCTGTGTTTCACTTCAGAGTGTCAAGCCTAACGGGCGTTCGCGAGCAGAGGTTACCATGACAAGAAACTACAGTGTTACCTCGCTACGCCTTCATACTTCCCTATACATGTCTTATGAATGTAGAATGTGCGTGCGTGCGCACGTGCGTGCGTGCGTGCGTGCGTGCGTGCGCGCGTGCGCGCGTGCGTGCGTGCGTGCGTGCGTGCAAGTGAGCACGCGCCCCTCTCTTCCTCTCTATACCTTGCGCAGGTGTTTCGCGCCTTGGGCACGCATGCGTGTACTCACCGTTTGCCACCACCCAGAAAAGCCATGCAAGCACACACAGAATTGAGCAGTCTCCTCGAACCCTTAGAGCATATAGCCTGAGCGAAAGCGCGTTGTAGATGCGAGCAAACTATAGGCATGTCGCTCCCGAAACAGCGCTCGTTTCGGGCGCTTCGTGCCATGCAGCACAATATCCGGCAGGCGCCGCTCCCTCTGCTTGCCGGAATTCCGGGCGCTTTTTCGAGGAAGCACGGCGTTCGCGCGACGCTTCCGACTCGACCTTTGTTAGTCACCGCCACACATATTTGTCCCGGTCGCTAATTAGGAGCGGATGGTCATCGCCGCCGAGGACGGGAACGGCTGTGAATAACAACAAATGTAAATGGGCAAGAAAAAGAAGACAAACAAATGCTGTCAGAGGCAAAGATACCTTGGGAAAGTACTTCTTGACCCCTTTGGGGTTCAGTTCGGTGCACGACCACGTTCTATAACGGTGTTATGACGCTCAGAAAAGCAGTTCTATAGGACTTGCCACTAATACGTACGATTCTCACTTCTGGCAAACATGAATTGCAAGCACGGTGATGTGCTGAAACCTTGTAAATTGAGTATTATCATGGCAGTGCACAAATATGTATTTTGGCATATGGCAATGGAGTGCGGTCTGGTTATATTGTTTATGTCGCTGTCGTTGTATGGGTGTTATTGAAGTCTGCCCTATAGCTTATAGTAACTAAGTAAACAATGGAAGGAAAACCTCAGGGTGCTTTGACAACGTTTCAACAAGAGGGCTTGTCTTCGTCTTCTCTTCGACAAGGCTAGTCCTCTTGTCGAACCGTTGGCAAGCACCCTAAGGCTTTTCCTCCCTAGTTCACTTTGTGATTATCAAGAACCACCTGACCAACTTATCTCTCATAACTTTTAGGGCACACATGCATAAGAGCTGTGCGCGCCTTTGTACTGGGCTTAGGTGTCATGCATTTGCTCCTTTAGAGACGCAACATGGTCATACTTTGCAAATAAAAATAATTTTGCTGTTTTTCATGTGCAGTTAACAACTTTTTCAGTTTTGTTCTGTCCTTAATGGAATCATTTAGCCTATTAATCAGCCAATCAGGGAGCACCTACAAAGCATCTATAAATCTTTGTCGCTGCTAGAAGGTGCGGACAAGGCTCTATAAGGCTGCGGGAAAATAGTGTAAAAGTTTCACCACCACAAATTGTTTCGTCTCTCTCACGAACCTTGTGTTTGGTGGGTGTGTTGTTGCACCTCTCTCACCAACCAGCCTCTACTACCAACCTTGTGTTTGCCGCTCTTTGGCCGTAGACGCCCTTGCGACAAATAAATTCATCATCATTAAGCGGTTCTAATGAAACACTACAATATAAACTCATGTCATTAACTGGTGCCACCATAAAAGACAAGGATGCGAGGAAGAGGACCGGACTTTACGTGCACGGGTAGAAACCCGGGGTGCACTTCTCCCAATAATCAGAAGTTTTTTTTTTTTCTGCCAGTACAACATGTACGAAAACCTAATGACGGCTCTAGCTGAACAATCCGGCCATTGGCCTGACTACTTTTGTATGTAAAGTGTTTTGCAGTTCATGATAAACGAAAGAAATGACGTTTACAGGGCTACTCCCTAAGGGAAGGTCACCGGGAAGAATACAGAGTGCGACCGGAAACCAAAGCATATCGTTTCCTTTGCTGTCGCTGGCATCCTACTGGTGACGATTGAAGCCTTAGCTTGTTCCTCTCGGCATTAATACTAGTAGGCGCGTATCAGCAGATCGCCTTCTCATTGTCATCCCCTCTTAACCCCCTGCTCTGTTGCTTGTGGTCTCGTTGGAAGTTAGGAGGTGTCTACAGGCGCGTTCATGTGAAGGCGAAGGAAGTCATCGTATATAGCATGGTTCCAGGCCTCCTCGGTGTTCGTGTTGCTGTTTTTTTTGCGTATTTTGGATTATCCTTTTAGAGCTCTTTCACGTCCAAAAGGTCCGTTATCTCTAGATTAGTGACGTGATAAGGACCGAAATAAAATTCTGCTGTAATGCACTAAACCTTTTACACGGTGCTCGCGGCGATTCTCTTGTTTTCTCTTCCCATCATTTCGTTTTGCTTCTTTGTTTATAACATGTCCTTTGCTGCTCTCACTTCTAAGAAAAGAAAATACATATGCTATTCTTTCTAGGTTGCTTTAACGATGTTATGGGCGCGCTACACTAATTAAAGACTGAATGCTCTGTAATTGGCCTTTGGCCATTTTTTAAATCGCGGTAGCGTTTGTGCTCAAGGGTTTTCGCATTGAAAAGGGCCCGTAACCATTAGAGAGTTAAACACTGCGTGACTCACAAGGGGGTTTGCGATCTGCAGCCTGGCGATGTCACAAGCACAGTTAGCTTTTCTCGTTATTGGGCAGCGGTACGATATGCCGCTACAGTTGCGCCAAGTCAGTTACGCTCGTACTAATACGACTTAAACGCCCCTCGCCTTCCCCAACCCCTCCATATTCTCGTGCTCGTCCAAGCGACGTGGTTTGATCGGTGCGAAGCAAACAACTATCAAATCTGCAAAACTCTCTGTTAAGTTCAGAGGAGCAAGTATGTGCCGGAGGAACAAGAACTTATGGCAAATCGAACGTAATCTGGACTTGCCGAGCCTAGTGAAAATTTAAACAGTATTGTTCACCTATTGTTCAGTATTTATCCTCGGAAATGTCGCCACTCGGATCTCCGCCGGCTGTCTCGCGCGACTTTTTCTTGTACAGCCCGAGAGGGTTTAATTCACGCTGAATATACGCATTCATAGATTTTCTTTATCCCGGTAGATTTAATTGCAGGTTATTTAATTATCTTGTTTTTCTTCAACGCCCCACACCCGGAGCCCTGCCAGAGTGCCCGGAACCGACACGCCGGATCCTCGCTGGTTCATCAGCCAGCTATTTGCTTTTCGAGGTTTGTTTTATCTTTTCAAGGTATTTTATTTCCTTTTTGTTACTTCCTTCCTCATGAATTTTCAGCAGTGTAGGCATTCACATTCTTAAGACATAATGCGTAGCAAGCTTGAATAAATCATGAAACGGTGCCACACAACTGTTGAGCAAAGCGTAGTTTTTTCTGGGCCGTTTCTTGGCAGCTTTTTTTATTATTATTATCGTTGTTGCGGAGAAATACTGACAAACGGAGGTTAATTTTCTGTCTCGTCGTTCGCCGGTATCGTTCATTGTAATGCTTGCGAGAACTCACAACAAAAGGCGTAAGCACTCCAGGCTGTTCGTGAATGTTTTACAGGGGATTCGAGACAAGCTAGATTATTATGCACTCGCACAGAAGAGGAGGGGGAGGGAGGGGGGGGGGGGGCAGGTGTGAGTTGTCGTGCCTGAGAGGAATAAGATTTGCACAGAAGTAGGGAAAAAAGAAAAATAGAAACAGGAACGAATGGATGGCGGACAATGGCGAGATGGACAAGGCTGAGGCTGAAGTACGGAAACCCAGACACGTAGATTCTAGCTCCTGAATTGCAAACTGAATCAGGTGTTCAAACTTTATTTAAATTTACATCGACAGTATGGATCTGGAGAGCTGGCTCTTTGCATCTCTTCACTTTGAAAATGCTAATGTAGTGAGCTGGTAATGATGACGAAGCCTTGGGCACAAAAAAGGCACTAAAAGAAAACCCAGACCTTTTCTGTTTAGCGTACAAATTTCCGATGAGAACTGATTTACTGCGGGCTGTGCTGCGCTGCTTTGCTTTCTTTGTTTAGATAGCGCAGAACGGCTCCAGTAAAAAAAAAGGCGCGCTGTGCTGTGCTAAGTACGTAAAGTAAAGGCAGCCGATATTTTTCAACTTGGTTCTTTTTTTTTTATTGCTTTTGGTCCCGAGCCGTTAAAGTACATATTAATCAGCGTCATGTATGGTCCAATCTTAATGATCTGAAAGACAATTTTAATACACGTGTTTATGTTTGTCGTTGGCTTTGTTCCTTCATAAACGAGCTCGTTTCGGAACGGACCGACAAAGATCGAACCAACATACTGCTCTAGAGGGCCTGTTCACATCGCCACTGAAATTGTTGCTTCAGCTACATAACGTTTTGTACGGGATCCAACAAAGTCCTCAATTCCTGTTGAAAAGCTTTTCCGAGTTTAAAGCGACCAGTATTTATTTACTTTTTCTGCCTAACCATACCTTTCGTTTATTTTACTTCGCGAATTTTTTCGTCTCTCTCTCTCCCTTGATGCAGAAACGCTGTTGCAGTTACATCGTCCATTTCACGACACAAAGATGAGGCTTAAGTCCCTTCGCAACATTTTGTTCTCCTCTTCTTTAGAGTCAGCGTTCACATTTCCACTATACCACTTTTTTTATCGTTAGCTTTGTGTGTGATCTAAAAAGTGCGGACTTTGCATTAAAAGAGTGAAGAGCAATCGATGAACTAAGTCGAAGGAAAGTAAAAATTTAACAGCCAAGTAAGATCTCAGAGCTCCTTTCGCGTTTCTTCAAAGCAGACTCCGTAGTGCCTACCTTGTATCGCGGGGCAGCTTGCCTCCTGGCTTTTAAACGATGATTTCTACGAAGTAGTCACACGTGACCATAGTTCAACGGGCATCGCTTGCTCTATATAATAACACCATGCCCTGACTTAGTTAACGCTCTTCTATTTGTTTTTCTGAGTTATTTCATCCCTAAATTCATCTCGAGCACCTGCCGTCGATATGAGACAGCTCTGGTGCAATAAATTCGCCGCCGCGGTGGCTCAGTGGTTATGGCGCTCAGCTGCTGACCCGAAAGACGCTGGTTCGATCCCGACCGCGGCAGTCGAATTGCGATGGAGGAGAAACGCTAGAGGCCCGTGTGCTGTACGATGTCAGTGCACGTCAAATAACTCTAGGTGGACGAAATTTCCGGAGCCCTTCACTACGGCGTCCCTCATAGCCTGAGTCGCTTTGGGACCTTAAACACCCATACACCATAGACCATAGCAATAAATTCGACGCGCCTTCGGCAAGGTTGAGAAGGACCTATATCTTCGGATGGAAGTACATCGAAAACATTAAACTGCGTGACTCGGGATGTCCGCATAAAGTAGAGCTTGAACAATATCGCTGTAGCCAGCCAATGCTTTGCGAGTACCCTTGGACTGCGTAGGTATTCGCAGCAATATTTGTGCACGTCTCTTATGGCGCATGGTTGTTACCTGTAAATTGCGATATTAAAATATACCTGATAAATTTCCAGTTGGAGCCTGTTTAAAGCTCACGGAAGTTTCATTGCATAAGTGACATCAAGACATTTTCATATTAAAGACGGTAATGGGTCAGTTACCTTATGCGCTGCCTCGAATTGCTGTGTGAGTGAGTGAGTGAGTGAGTGAGTGAGTGAGTGAGTGAGTGAGTGAGTGAGTGAGTGAGTGAGTGAGTGAGTGAGTGAGTGAGTGAGTGAGTGAGTGAGTGAGTGAGTGAGTGAGTGAGTGAGTGAGTGAGTGAGTGAGTGAGTGAGTGAGTGAGTGAGTGAGTGAGTGAGTGAGTGAGTGAGTGAGTGAGTGAGTGAGTGAGTGAGTGAGTGAGGGAGGGAGGGAGGGAGTGAGTGAGTGAGTGAGTGAGTGAGTGAGGGAGGGAGGGAGGGAGGGAGGGAGGGAGGGAGGGAGTGAGTGAGTGAGTGAGTGAGTGAGGGAGGGAGTGAGTGAGTGAGTGAGTGAGTGAGTGAGTGAGTGAGTGAGGGAGGGAGTGAGTGAGTGAGTGAGTGAGTGAGTGAGTGAGTGAGTGAGTGAGTGAGTGAGTGAGTGAGTGAGTGAGTGAGTGAGTGAGTGAGTGAGTGAGGGAGTGAGTGAGTGAGTGAGTGAGTGAGTGAGTGAGTGAGTGAGTGAGTGAGTGAGTGAGTGAGGGAGGGAGGGAGGGAGTGAGTGAGGGAGGGAGGGAGTGAGTGAGTGAGTGAGTGAGGGAGGGAGTGAGTGAGTGAGTGAGTGAGTGAGTGAGTGAGTGAGGGAGGGAGTGAGTGAGTGAGTGAGTGAGTGAGTGAGTGAGTGAGTGAGTGAGTGAGTGAGTGAGTGAGTGAGTGAGGGAGTGAGTGAGTGAGGGAGTGAGGGAGGGAGTGAGGGAGTGAGGGAGTGAGGGAGTGAGGGAGTGAGGGAGGAGTGAGTGAGTGAGGGAGTGAGGGAGTGAGGGAGGGAGTGAGTGAGTGAGGGAGGGAGGGAGTGAGTGAGTGAGTGAGTGAGTGAGGGAGGGAGGGAGTGAGTGAGTGAGTGAGTGAGGGACGGAGGGAGGGAGGGAGGGAGGGAGGGAGCAAAGCACAAGTGAGGAACGGGGAATAAGGATTCAAGCATAAGATTCATGTGACCTTCGATGAATTCCAAAAAATGAATCACTTTTAACGAAAAAGCGCTGGTTCACAAGCAAAGCTGAAAAACCCGAGGTATGTGTGAAGTCTCAACCTTTGACAGAGCGCCAGCCGCAGAGGCCTTGCGCACATGGTACGTCAACGTGTGGAACCGGCACTCCCCCCCCCCCCCCCCCCCCTTTTATCCGTGGCTTCCGATAACTCACGATACCATCTTGAATGCGGTTGCCTTTGAGGCGATGCTGTCTCAAGTGCTTTCACCCGTCCTAGTTGCTTTAATTAAACTACCTGAAAACCCTACTTCTTTTTCTTTTTCTTGAGCGGAGCTCTTATTATCTTGTTTCTGCGTGCGTTGTTCATGCGGTATAGGTCGGCTGATCCTTTCTACGAACGTTTCTTCGGAGCGCATTCAGCGTAGCTCGTATTTTCAATTAACCCTCTCCAAAATAAAACAAGTCTTGGTCCAAATGGCCCTTGAAGCATCTCAAATAAATTACCTAATACATTTCTCGCAGTGCCAAAGCGTCGGCATATGCAATCTGTTGGCTGTCCTGCCTAAATTCTGCAGATATTTTTTCCGTAGGTTAAAATGGTGTTCAAGTTTTATTTCTTTTTATCTCCTGCACAAGGGTTTTGAGACGCAAGACCATTCATTTCTTTCTGTTTGAATAAACCGTCCGCTTCCCTGCATGTACCACGTACCGAGGTAGACATACAAACCAATTTTGCTTTCCAATTCCCTGCGGCGATACACTCACAAAACAGCACATCTTTTCGTTCTTATCATGCAGCTAACTCCTTTCTCGAAAAAGGGTAGCGTTCGGATGCAAGGGGACATTTTTCGTCGAGGCAAAACGATTTTTTTCAGTAAGCTCGCCGGAACAACGATGAATGCCAAAAACCGACATCTTCCATTCTTTTGCTTCCTCCTTTTCCATCGAGGAGCACCAAACGACACAAAACTGGGATGGTAACAGGAGAAAATTAAAAAAAAAAACACTGGAATATAATTGGCGCGGGCTCTTGACTCCCCAAAAAGCGTACTCGCGACAGGACAGGCAAAAAAAAAAAATACATGAGGTACAGCGACACAAGGGGAAACAGCTGTGGGGAATGTTCGCTGCGTATGGGGTTCTTTGTTTTTTGAGGTACTTAGTTGTTTTTGAGGTACTGTGCACGAGGTACTTTTATGAAAAATTATCGCCCTCTAGGGATGACAATCGCAACAAAAACAACAGACGACCGTAACTCGTCTTTGGCACCGGAAACAGCGGAAAATCGGCCCGGACGAGTGTGACTCGTTGTAAGCGATATTGGTACAAACTCCCATGACCAGTACAGTTGGGGGTTGGCGGTTGAAGGGTTAAACGTGAAGACAGAGGAAGGCGGCTCTAAGACATCAGTGTAGGTGTCCCACCACTTGGTAACCTGAATTGCCATGATCATTAGGGGCTGCTCTGCATTCCGTTATATCAAGATACTTAAGCATCCAGCATTGCAAAAGCAAATTGATGGAGTACTAAAAAAAAAAAAGAAGGTAACCCGAAAATGCGATGCGCTTCTTGTAGGAGAGACTCTGGGCGGCAGTTCTCCAGCAAAACAACAACATTACTGAGATAGCAACTTTATAAGATTGAAGCTACAAATGCAGCGGGCATAAGTCGTTTCGTCCGATACGTATCTCGCCAGCACTCGAAGTGACTGTACGAAGAAAGCAGAGAAAAAAAATAGAAGAGAAGAGAAGTTGCGGCGCCAAGAAATAAAAGAAAAACGCACGAGGGTGTAGGAGGAAAACGCGGCTCTAACGTGAAAGCATTTTCCTGTGTCCGGTGAACTTACGTCTTTTGTGATCTCACGTTAGTTCAGCTCCCACTCGCTCTAAAGTTGCGCAATGTGCGACGTGATCGAACCTGCCCTCATTTATCGAGAGAGCTCGTTTCCCGCCCTACATTCTGCAGGGGTAGATTGCGTTCACTCTATATGCTTCAGAAGCGCGATGGTGCCTCCCTGTACAGTCCACTGTGAGTGAGGTGATTTGGAGTTGCTCATTTTTTTATTGGTCATTTAAATGGTCTAGTCCATTTATTTCTCCTTTTGGGCATTTTTTCCCGCGCTGTGCTTAACATTCTAACCTGGCTAAATACGTAAGCTGTCCCCTGCGTCCTTTTCGTAATGGACATTTTCCAGTCTCCCCAGCCCCCTCGCCGCAGCCATAATAATGTGCATCACGCTGACGCTTGGAGCTCATCTGCTTACGCAACTCTCGGCACGTCATCGCCATAAAGACTGACTTTAGTCCCGCTTCGTTTTTCATCATCTTTCTAACCAATCGGCCGCAATATAATCTACAAGTTTTCACGCTGTTCTCTTTCGTTTGAGGATTTGTTCTGTGCCTCGGAGCGCAATGTATTACTCGCACCTAGCTTTCCTTTCCGTACGTGCAGTGAAACACGTATCATAGCAAGAAGCGAAAAAAACCCCTGGTAAGAAATTTGATTGAAACGAAAAACCAGGGGAACATTAAATCAACTGTGACAATACCTTAAGCTAAACAGCCAATGCGTGGTCGAGTTGCGGCAATGTTGTTGACCCGATTACAGTGAGACATGGATTTGACAGTGCGCATAAACTGTTTTTACTGCAGATACTTCAGTAATATAAACGCATGCAAAAGTGAATTCGACTGCCACGTTTTCCCCATCGGCAACCTGGTATTTCGTAATGCAAAGTGCACCGCTGTAGCAATTTTTTCGCTATTTATGCGAAGAACAATAAAACGGCGTGACCACAGCTTTTCACAAAGCTTCTTTCCTGTTTTGTGCGAAACAGCGGCCACTAGGTGCCCAAGGCTGTTTATGCTGAGTTCAGCGGGCGCTCCGTTCTCTGCTCCAAAGTGGTGCTAAAAGCCGGCTCGGCGCCTCCAGCACACACTGCCGCTATGGGACCCCGTGAGCCACTTGTTGAGGTGTGGATGAAACGTTATGCTCTGCAATGCTACACAACCGGCGATTACAAAAACGATTCAGGGCTTGCATTTCAAGAGTGTTAAACCAAGTAGGAGAGCTAACTGGAGATGCCTGAGTCTTTCCGCGGCATCGAAGCAGGCCACGGGGCTGTTTGCGGTTTCTCGGATGACTCATTGAGACGGTTAGTGCAAGTTTTTCTCTTCTCATTGGATTCACTTTTGTCTAGTGAATGTGTTTTTCATTCGCTGTTTTTGTCACCATTCTCAAAAAACAGGCGGCCTTTTATCTGTATAAAAAATTTTCCTTTTCTGCCATCACAATTTCATGACAGCCACTAAAACGTGTTTCGTAATCCTCTCCCCCTTTTTTTTTTCTAGCTGGCGCTCTTCCCAGCGCTGAGCGTCAGTTGACTGCGCTTTTCCAGCTGTCATCATGTGCTTGAAAATCTCGCACTTCGCTAAGCACGTAACGCAGAGAGGGTGAAAACGAAGTCAATCGTCTCACTGTTCAAGCGAAGAAAGCTTATAGCAATATAAAATGCGGGGCTGAACCTAAAGACAAGTGCCAAGCACCATAAGATTACAGGCCCTCAGAAAACACACACACATAAATAAAAAAAATAATGCAGGAGGAGAGGATGGTGGGAAAGGAAGACGGAGAAAACGTTGAAAGCACCCTTCGGAGACTGGAGCATGGTTAACAAACGCGGGACCGAGATTTCACTCACGTCTTCACTCTTTTCATTGTTTGACTCGAGTTTCTCGACTAACGGCGCTCTGTCGGGTGCTGTCGTAAATACGCGTTTTAATGGCGCCCTTCGGGGGTCCTTATATGCATGCAATCATCTGCAAAGGAGGCTAGAAAAAAAAGCGAATGCATGCAACAGTTAGCGCGGGGTGCCGAGCCGTCGCAAGCACCTCACAAAGAACCGCAGGCGACGATGTGGAACGAGTCGTTGCCGCGAGCTTTGTGCCTTGAGCTGCCTTTCCTAATGAGATTACAATGAGCCCCCCCCCCCCCCCCCGCCCCCTTTGTCAAGTTGCGAATGTAAAGTCGCCCGGACAGTCTATTGTTCCAGAACAGAAAATAAATATGCTTAGTAGAAAGAAACATGTTGGAGGACTTCTTCTGAAAGCACAAATGACAAAACACACTACGGGAGGAGCACACAAGGCTTCAGAACTTTGTTGCCTTTGCTCAGCCTGGAATTGTGTGCTTTTGTGTGCCCGAATGCGACATTACTTCTCGTTCGTAGCTACACACGCCAACTTTGTTGTCCTTGATTTTTGCATTGACTTTTATGCCGAAACGGCTCTCTCTAATGTTATTTTTGCTTCACCGAACCAATGCAATTATGGCACCTTGCTGAAAGTGAATTACTGCTACTCTTTTATCGGCAGCAAAGGCATGTATCTCACTAATAAATAAAAATGATGTTAGTTCATTTCATCATTACGGCTATAAATATAGATTTCATCCCAAAGACAGGTGGCTCAACGCCATGTCTGTGGGAAGTTTTAGAATATTTTATCAAGGGCAAAGTATAAAACAGCAACGAGATTTTTGGAACAGGCCTTAGTTAAATGCTTATTTCTGCATGTCGCAGGAGCCGCATGACGTCAGCATTGAGGGAACACTTAACAACATACTTGAAGGTCTGGAGGCGGAAGACGCTGTGAAGATCTGCCGTAATTAGGAGTAACCAGTCCTTGGCCTCGTGGGGCCAGAAACCCTTAAACAGGCGTGTCGAAGTGCGCTTCATTTCAACTTGTTTCGCTGGCAGAGGCAGGAATTCGGTCCAGAAAAGGTGGTCAAAATCCATGAGAGTGGGACTATCAGTTGGAAGCGGAGGGGACATCATGCTTGGATGTACACTAACCGTGAAATCAACGGACAGCAGCTACCAGCTGTGCGAGGGGCAGCTAGCGAGCACAGAACGGCGGAAAGGAAGGGGGGAGGCACATGAATTTGGTTCCGCACAGCCTGCCGTCCTGCAGCGCCGCCATGGAAAACGTTCTGCTAGCCGGGTTACCAGGATTATGCAGTTTGCGAATAAGCAGTCGCAGTCGTCAAGCGGTAACGAGGACAGCTTTTTTCTTGCCGCCCTCAGTTTTTGTAAATAAAACTTGATTGATTGATTGATTGATTGATTGATTGATTGATTGATTGATTGATTGATTGATTGATTGATTGATTGATTGATTGATTGATTGATTGATTGATTGATTGATTGATTGATTGATTGATTGATTGATTGTTGACTGATTGATTTCTATTACTGCTCGACACCAGAGGAGCGGCGGCTGCGCACGGTCAAGATACGAAGGCCGAAGCTTCATCACGTGCAAGCATTCTGTGATTATTCCCAGCGAAGGTGGCAGCTGTAGCGCTGTTACGCGACCTGTTGCTCGAGCTCCTCGCCATACCGCCTGATGTCATAGACCAAGACAAAACTGTCATGGAAGGATTTGGCGCTATCCCCCCCCCCCCCCCCCAAAAAAAAAAAAAAAACTGCTTACGAAGCGAATATGGGCAAATCTAGTTCCTCTTTGTAGTTCCACTGAGCTTTTCTTTTTCTCTGCGTGTCCTTGACGACTCCTCGCTCGCACTTCAAGTCAAGTCCATGCCACCCCCAACCTGCAGGGGCACCATAAAGCATCGCAAGTAATCCCACTAAATGGGGCCACTGCTCGAAACACGCTCATTAAAAGGGGATCAGGTGAATGCGGCAGCAACAGCTCCAGGCAGTTGCACGAGCATCGCTTTCCATGCCAGACGATGGACGCGCCATGTGCTGTCTCTGCTCTATCGTCTTAATGAGCTGCCTCGATAGCATTCACGCTTCAAGGGCAGCTCCGAACGCTAAGCGGCTCCTGAAAGGAAATCCGTTGAAATCCAGGAGCGGCACGGCTAGGCTTAAAATTTGTAACAGGGCAGCCCGTTGGTTCACTTGAGGCTCTGCAATTTGACGTCGTGAGGCGGATGGGAAATGACGCGTTTGCTAAGGGTACATTTTGCTGCCGAACGGCTAGCGCCGCAGATGTGGCTTTCTTGCTTATGTGTGAGTTTAAATCACGAGTTCCTTTTTAGGGCCACAGAGAAATGACGTAAGTGCGCCTATGAACCGGCATATTGCCTTACTTAAAATTCTAGCAGGGCAGACACGTAGCATATCAGCCGCGCACGAGCTTTATTCGTATTGGTGAATAATCAACTACTGTTTTATTTTATTTCAGAACAGTCCACTACCTCGAAGTTAAACTATCAAATACACAAAATTGCAAAGGTTTACAAAGGACGTAACATATTTCATCTTCGTTTAGGGACTCATTCCCGCATGTTTCAACGGCAAGCACTAAGTTGTACGCAATTTAGTATATTTCTTAAATATCGGCCGGCTAGCAGCTTCAACATTTTGCATATTCAAAGAAACAGGCACTTATATTGTTGCGTAATCCGACCAACGCAGTGTGTCCATGTGTCAGTCATAGTGACGAGGAACCAGAAAGGCTGCTTCCCTGCCTTGTCACTTCTCGAGTCAGTGATTTAGCAGCCCACGTGATCACTGACACTGCAGCAAGTTGCACGTAACATCACGCCGGAGCAGCCCGCTGCTACTGACCTAAACCGGAAGTGCTGGCAAAATATAGCTTAATTGTTCATACTGATTCTCGGTTTATGAGTTCATTTCTCTGATTATGACGCCTGCAGGAATTTTTAAAGGCAGAAATGTTAACATGCCAAATCTTCGCGAACCTTTGAGGATGTTAAAGAAAAAAAAAAGTAGTGCTTTCTAGATCAGAATGAATCATATATAATTCGTTTTGATTAGTGTGGGTTCCGTTCTGGGTTTTGCAGTAGCTGGGACGATGGCATGCGAACGCTTCACAAAAACTAAATGCACACTGCTAGTCTAGATCAGTTCTGGTTCAAAAAAATCAGGGGGCACTTTGACTGTCTAAAGTGCGTAGAGGCGGAAGCGTTTTCCGCACCACTTTCGCTGCTTCTGTGGCACTGGTGGTGTCACATATAATTGAGTACTAATTAATGGTTAATTACTGATTAATGCCTGAATACTAATTAACTGCTAATTAATGACGCTTAAGCTTCGCCTTTAGGAGTGGAACGCGACAGCGTGTTGTAGCGCTGCCAGGGAGTCCACGGAACGCCACCACCCGTTCGGCGCGATGCCTTGCCCTTTGAACGCAACGCTTTTTGAGGAAAGGAAATGACGCAGTAATTCTCTGATCTCGGTGGACACCTGAACCGCACCGTAGAGGAAGGGAGGAAGTTGGAGTGAAAGAAGACAGAGGGCCCGTAATGAAGAAAATGAAAATCGTATTTGACGAAAGGAACTTACGCAGTAACTGTCTCAAATATTTCGGTGGACACCGGTCAAAATTCAGGGAGGCACTTTTTTGACCTAAAGTGCGGTCACTGATGTGTTGTTAAGATGTTAAGCTTCGCCTCTAAGAGTAGAGCGCGACAGCGTCTTGCAACGCTGCCAGGGAGTCCACAGAACGCCATCGCCCATTCGGTTCTACGCCTCGCTCGTCGGTAAATTGGTTTTTGGGGAAAGGAAATGTATGTCTCTCATATCTGGGTGGACACCTAAACCTCGACGGAAGGGAAGGGAGGAAGATGGGAGTGAGCGAAGACACCGTATTCACTAGACACGCCTTTGTTCATTCCAAACCATCGAACTGACATAATGGCTTGTATATAGTTCATGTACATGGGACATTACATCACTGTAATAAATACCATGTTGAAGAAAAAAAAAAGCTGACATGGCGGAGTGGATAGCATGCTCGTCTCGCACTCCGAAGACCGGCGTTCCATTCCCGAGCTCGACCAATTTCTTACTAAGTGTTATTTATTTATATGGCCTGTCTAGAAAAGTTAGGCGAATTGGGCAATTAAGCTATTAACTAAGCTCAGATCCACTTACTCGGAGCATCACTATGCGATACTCTCGGTTAGTTGCATGCCTACTAGCCAAAATACAATTGGCCCCGTTTGAAATTCGCGCACTGTGACGTCACGACCGTTTCGACCAATTGAAAAGCGTGACATTTCTGTCGACAACTGCTGCTTACAACGATGAGACATTAAAGGCTTCCACCTTAATAAGCTCACAAACTTGCTGGAGCAAAGGCTATATTCTTTAGTGGAGCAGCTGATCGCTGCCCGCAAAATAATTACCCTTGAGCAGGACTGGCGTATTTGGCGGGGTTTGCTATAATTTCCATTTATGACCCAGGTGAACTAAAGCCATGCACTCCATTCATGCAGCTCATTTCAACACCTGAAAAACGCTTGTTCCGTTGTTTCAGTCGTGCTTTCCGGCACATGCACACAGTAGCGCAGCCTCTCATTACGGCAAAGAGAATAAAGCCTTCATTAAATAAAGTAGAACGTTTTCCTTTCATGCTTACCAAGCTTTAACGAAATTTTAACGCAGGCAAGGACAATAAATACGCAACTCGCAATCAAGTATGAACAAAATTTGTACTCGTTCAATCTACGTTTTGAACTATTATGTACACATCTCATTTAACCCAGTCTATAAAACTTTGTACTTATACAAAACATTCTGAGGTTCAGTGAATGTGTTACCCATCTTAAATCCGCAATTTTAACTGAATACCATCATGCTCTTGTTTTGTTTTTACTTTTAACTGTTTCGCATTAAAACTCCAGGCTACTGCTTAGTCTTGATCTTATGATAGGAACATTCGCGAGCTCGTTTATTTCTGCTCATTTTTTCTTCTGATCAAATGCGACATCCCGAGCAGTCGTTTTTCACAGCACCTGAAATTCTTGTTTCTGAATCGTGCACGAATTACGTTGGTGGAAACAAGCAGCCATTTGAATAATCTTTCCATCAGGGAAATCACGTTTCCCGTCAGACGAAGAATTTTGGTTTCCTAATGCTCGTGCTGTTTTGGTCTAAAGTAGAGTACTTAATCAGATTTCTCTCTTACCTTTTCCAAACATTTCATTCCTCATGTGATCGTTTACGTTTGCTGGTCTTTTTGGACCGCACAGTGGTAAATATTAAATGGCCGTTGCGCGACCCGTTCTTGCATGTATTGCGAAGTTTTTCTGTTTTTTTTTTTTTTTGGGGGGGGGGGGGGGGGCTTTGATGCTGTATTTTTTCTCTTGCGCTGCACTAAAAGATTATTTTTTTTTCATTACCAAATTCTTAGCAATTGTTCTTAACTGGCGCAGAAAGTGAACCTTGAAATATTGTTACTTTAAAAAAAGCAAGTCATTGAAAGTGTCACATGAATAGTTACCATTGAATGGTATCGAAGTGTCCGTACAAAATGCTGCTGTTTCGCTGCATACTTTCATTTGCACTTCACGCTGCAAAATTCGAATTATTCCATTGGGGTGTGCGCACCCAGCCAACTCTTCACGCAAATGGAGTGAATTTCAAAACAGGCTTTTTTCAGACGGCTGCGAGCAGTGCCCATAAAGCGTACTGTCAAAAAATAACAAATAATAAATTAAAAATATATAAATTACTCGAACATATGCGTGAAGCACTATGAGTTGGTAACGTAGTAAACCAAATTGCACTGGTGGTGCAGTTCAAAATGAAAATCGCTATATAATATTGCTTGTATCGAAGAGAAAGAGGAATGCTGGCAACGCCTCTGTTTTTTTCATCACGTTCTAAATTGGAAGATTAGCCCTGAGAGGCTTTAGGTTGGAAAATGCACAATCGAGAACAAAAGCGCAAGCAAAATAATTCTCGATTTCAAGCTCACGAACTCGCGCGAACTCTAATCCGCCTTTTTCGCATGGCTTCTCTGCTCATGCGCTCCTCTCCTCCGCCAGCTCCCTGGTTGAAAAGTGCCAGCCTTTACTGCGCAAGCGACGGGCATAGCCGTTCACTTTCTCTCTTGAACCGGTTTTTCTTGGGACGAGCGCTCCCCCGCCGCCTTTCTTCTAACGACTGGGGACGCCTCAGTACGCGTCAAAGCCTGTATGCTCCAGATCTAGCCCCCTCAGTACGCGGCATGAAGTGTTTTTCAACCAGTTTTAGCCCACTCCCCAGAGTGCGACCACTCTAGCCTTGCTTCCACCCTCCGGCGAAAGCCAGCTTAGTGAACACAAATTCAACCGGAGGCGCTAATTGCAGAGCATAGTTTCCCTCAGCCACGAGTCCGCCCGGTAACTCACAGGCTCCTTTGTCTGCTTGTGTTAGACCAGTGGGAGTTCGGTGGCAGTGACCCTCATACGTGTCGTCATTAATGTGTTATCACTTCGGGAGCCTGTTAGCATTGACAATGCGCAGTACCCTAAGTGTAGGCAACTGTAATTTCAAATGTTTTTCATGAACTGTAAAAGAACTGACGATAAGGGAAGTACTGAGGAGGGTGTCATATTGTTTCCCCTTTTGCACACTGCTAACTTTACGCTTGTTTTTATCTATATTGTGTCATGTGCTTCAAAATTATTGATAAGGACAGTCGAACACAGTACCTAACGTTATATCATTTCCTAGCATTATTTCTCGATCAAAAACAGTGGATTATTACTATATTTTGGCATTAAAATCACGGGCCGCAAAATAATATTCACGCTGCTGCATCAAAAGCATAACAAGCATTAAGCTCGGTTAGTTTATTTGAGGATGCGATAGGCAAAGTTAAGGCCTACTCAGTGTTGTCTTTCCTTTATGTCACGCAGACTTCCGCCCCTATATTTTCGTCCAAAACGCATTGCTAAGAGTACTAAGCGTCCAATAGATTATCAGTGGAGGAAAAAGATCTTCTCAGGTGTTTCAACTTGAACGTCGCTGCTTGAAACATTGATCAGCGAGGAACCTAAATTTGTCAATCACTGTATTTGATGGAGCGGCAATTTAAGTGATGAAACCATGGTGCCGGTGCAAAGAACACCTACGATCCAGCCAGAATCTAGTGGATGTCAACTTCTGGACTCTGAGAAGCAGCTAGATATCATTTCTTTATTGCACCTGCTTGTCTCTACTACTTGTCTATTCCACCTGCCCGCCTGCCTAATTTAAATGCCTTCCATGATACTGCTACAGCAGACGATGCCGCCAGGCCCCCGTTTCCTTTTAACACAAGGAAGTACAATACACTAACATTACAACATTACGTGGTCTTCCGTTTACATAACGTCGGCACATCATGCATAAGCATCTATATATGTCAAAGTTTTCACAGGCGTGCTATTTGCCTCTTGTTCTCTACATACGACATTGATGTACAGAACCTGGTCTGCATGAGTAAAATAATGGCTTTCGAAACGGCTCGCATTTGACTATCTTGCTTTTTCTCTCGCAGGCTTCAGGCTACACATATAGGGTTTGTGCGGATCAGAAAAATGCAGTACATTTGGCCAGGCGAACACGAAGAAATCAGCCCCGCGCGGGGAGCAGCCGTCTGAAGCGAGTGCTTGCTGCGCTTTCCCACGGGCTGCTTCTAGAAGCCTCAGTAAAAGAAGAAGTGCGCCAGACGCGTCGTCTCCGCGCAAACACGAAAAAGCTCTCGGCTAATTAGGAAGAGCCACTCTCCTGCCCTGAAGGTGCGTCCACAAGAACTGGGTGCATCGAGGGCGTATCGCGTCCACTGAAGAAGCGCGCTTGTTTATTCTGTAACCTCTCTACTCCCAGAAGGCACTTGACACAGGCTGCAAAGCACTTCTGAAGGTCGTAGGTACGCGTGCACCAGGGCAACCCACAGCCGCCCATAATGACAGCGTCTCCACTCCGCGTGCGCGCCATGTACAGAGCAGAGGTGACTAACCGAACAATTCAGCAAAGCAAGCTCCCCTATGTTCCTTTGTTGATAGCATTGCACAGTTAGCACCAAGGTGTCATTTTCATCTATTGCCCACACGCAACATATTCCGAGCAAATATTCGTCGGTTCGCCTGGGGAGTTCCGCAAGGGGAATAAGATGCCCCAACAACTCGGCTAAATTGAACCCTCTCATCATCCTCAACAACCCTTTCTTCCACCGATTTCCACTGTCTGGCGCGCTAATCTCACGAGAACCAAATTTAACTTTTCTACAGTAGTGGTTGTTTTCTTGTATTTTGGTTGAAAGTATTTTGCAGATTGTATTTTTTATGTGCGACATATCCATTCTTTTATTTTACGGCTTCAGTTCCCTCAAGCACCTTCGTTTCAGGAAGTTATTTTTATTTTTTACCAAGTTTGCGGAGAAACTCTGCGGCCCTTTCTCTCGCAAACGCAATCAGCGTGAGCTGACGAAAAAGGCATAAAACACTCAAAAAGCAGAAAGGCATTGGCAAAGTGGGGCAAGGATCTGCGTCGTGAATGAAGGTACCATGGAAATTACTGATTCGCCCTGTCGTCTTCGAAAGACGCTGAGAGCGACGTCTATCCGGAATACGCATCCGCCCTTTTTTATGACCCAGCATCACAGTGATTAGATCCTGCCACGCGCCGCACGGAAAGAACAGGGAAGAAGGAAAGCGATCAGAGGACGTGTGAATGGTGTAGGGAAAGATGTAAGGATACGCGTGAAGAGATTAAGGAAAAGCTCAGCGTGCTAATGGTGTTTCAGGGAATGCCTGCGCGTATGATTGCAGTGACAGAAAAATAGAAAAACATTTGTACATAGAAACTGAAAAACACATTACACTGTGCCAATGTGTGTCGCAGCGTTTGAGCATGGAAAAGGGGAAAATTAACCCGGCATGAAAAAGGTAATTCACGAGACGTGCACTTAAATAACGTGAACACTTTTTCTTGCCTGATTACCTTTTACGAAACCTCGACAGAGATTCGAACTGACACTTACGAACGCAAGTTGGGAAGCAAGACGTGACCTTGTATAATAAACATGTACTCTGTCCAATCATAAAGTCAAGAAATTTCATTGCTTGTTTCGATGAGCCCAAGACAGTGACACTTCAAGCGCTGTGATTTCGAGTCGATCAACAATTAATCAGACCCAACGATCATCAGCTCCCTGACACTCCGCGTTGTAGAAAGCGCTCAGAAGTTAAATACCTGACACGCGTTCATTTATCTTTCGCGAGATACTCTCAGACAGTCAGCGCTTCAGTTTTTTTACCGAGCATATCAGGGCAGTTCGCATTTTATCTTGCAACCACCAGCCCGAAATACGAGACATAGAAGGAACTCCAGGCATGATCATATTGAGAGGTCGGTGGGAAAGTCCAGAGAGCAGCAAGCAAGTGCCATGAATGCTGCCAGTGTGAACCCGGTTCTGGCGAGCAGGGTGCGGTCTATGGACAAACACTTCCCGCCGGTGGGCAGCCTTACCCATCTCCTCACCTCCCCAGTTTATCGATTTACTGAACAGGTCAGCGTACACGGGGCATCGCCGAACACGGGCTGCCCCAGAAATCCATCCCAGCCACCAAGTGCGGCCACGAAATGAGGCCCAAAAGAAAAAAGAGTGTACCATGTTTTTCTCATTCCTCGATTTGTTGTTTGCCGTTTTCGCTGTTGATTTTTCTGCCGTCTCGAGCGCGAAGCCTGTCGGAATCTTGTCTGCGCCAACATGCATGCATCAAGGAGCGCTGTTGACCGCTATTCAGAGCTTCTTTATCGTGCCACCTTGTTCTTTGAAGAAGGGATGCCGCTGGAGATCTTTGTCCGTCTGTCGGAAAGAACCG